>NC_090217.1:4541273-4683773 GCF_033026475.1 Channa argus
ACCTCAACCTCCTCAAGTGTGTGGTTTTTTCTTTTTAATTAATTAATTAATTGTTTTTAGTCTAAGTCTGGCCACTCTATGAAGGATCTCATTTTAGTTGCAAACCATTGCTGGTGAAGCCTGGAACGTAGATTGCTACACTTTGCCCTGTGGTTCATCTTCCTCTTTGTCTGCTAAAAGCTGATGATGCATAGATCTATGTTTGTATATTTGTTTCAGCTGTTGTATTTACATTTGCATGACTTTGCATATATAGATTTTACTTTCAAAACACATAATACACACATAATATATGACTATATGGTGCACCTTAACACAGTGGCCTCTATTCAGCAGAAATGCACAACCTCTGGGAGAGACAAAAACAATTTGGAACCGTTTCCATGACCTACATCTTCATCAACTGCATTAAGATAAAATTAAAAAACAAATGACCAAACACAAATTGGTCATTTGTGTCGAATGAGGTCAATATTTTGGAGATCAGCTCAGCAAGTTGGATTACCAGAAATGCATTGACTGATTCTGTAATCTAACAAAGTCTGCTCACCTGATCTGAGATGGGTGGTTTAAGATTTTTGGTCTAATATGTGCAAATCACAACTCAATCTTCTGTCCGGGTGCCTGCCCGTGCAAGGGTGCATCTGGGGATTTATGAATATTTGGATTTGTGGATGAAGTACAGACACCAAAGAAAAAGCAGATGCCTCTGAAGTTTATTAAAATGCACCACAATGTTTTTTAACTGCTCAGGTTTAGCTGAAGTTATTAAGCTATGTTTTCAACCTGACTTTATCTGTAGAATGAGTTTCACTTGTGCTTCTTGAATTTCTTGAACCACTTTTCTCAAAAAGTGCCCACTGCACTGTCACACAATTCCTCCCATTTGCATAGGAAACCTGCAGAAATCGAGTATGAAAGTCAACTTCAATACGCTGGATATCTTTTAGCAGTGTGTGGTGTCAGCTGGTGCGATGCAGCAATGGAAATCTACCTGCTCATATCAAGGCTTTCGTCACACCAGGTAGTTGCCAAGATACATAGATCACTTTATATTAAATTCCTTCAACTAGCCTGACACCCAGCTGTAAATCAGAGCATGAAAGGAAAGTTAATCTGTTGCTCTCCTTCTGTCTGTTCTTCTTTCTCCAATAACTTTAATGTCTATTTATTGCCAAAAATGCCTGGACTATTTTACATCTCCCAGCACTGGAGTCAGTAAAGGTCAAACCACTTTACAGTCTCCATTTTTGCCTTTTTGATAGTTTTGTTTTTGGCTTGATTGCGGGTGGATTCCCTCTCTGACAGATGCTTTCATGCTTTCTCTGTGTATAATTATGGATAAACGATTCATACTGAAATGTGCTTTGTTAATTCTCCAGCCCTCCCCAAGGTGTTATTTACCCATGTGTCTGAGGTCAGATCAGCAATTAAGACAGACGCTTAATGGGTTAAGGACTGATGAACATTTCCAGGGAGGAGAGTCCACGTTTCCTCAAAGCCATATCTGCAGCCTGCAGTTTTTCCTGGGCTGACACTTTCTCCACTGATGTGGCAAATGAGGGAACACTTTTGCAACTTGCCTTCCCAAAACATCAAGAAATTAATTTTTTCCACCAGTCAGTGCAACTGGATTGAAAGGTTATTGGGTTGTGTCATAGGGTTATTAGTCACATTGTTATGAATTTTAAGGTCAGACTAAATGTTTAAAGGTCATATAGTCTATTGTTAAAATGTGTCACAGTCTCAGCTACACAGAAAAACTAGTGAATAATTTTGTTCTTTATTTGTCAGAATTTCCCTGTTTAATAGTTTCAGGCTCAAAGGGCGACTTCATCAATGTTAGACTCACTTTCTATGGTTTTAGTTTAGGGTGTAAATGTACATTAATGCTTTTAAACTTCCCTCTGACCTCAATTTATCAAAATATTTCTCTGCTTCTAGCTGAGAAACTCCTCCAGCGGAAATCACCTGGAGGAGTTTTTCACCATTAGGAGTTCAGATGATCTCATCTAAAGGAGCTCTGACACGGCAGGTTGACCATGATTACAAACTCCATAGTGCGAGCAACAAGACGACATAATCTGAACGGAAGGTTCCTCCAAGTGATGTCATCTGGAGGTGATGTCATTCAGCAAGTAGAGAGATATTTTAATATAGGGAAGTCAGGGGGAAGTGCAATTACATTTATTTACATTCATTACCCAAACTAAAACCAAAAGAAGCTAGTTAAATATCAGTGAAGGTGCCTTTTAAGGTCCACATCCACTAATTTGTTCTCAGATCTGATTAAATGCTGCATCCCTGCTTGAGCAAAATGGGGTGTTGGGGTGATGAACAGTATGTTAAAAGTGAGGTTCAAGTTATAAGATAGTATAAGATGTTTTCTTTAACCACTGGTGGTTGTTGATTAGCACTGCTGCCAATGTCTGACCTCTAATTGTGTGCGATTGTTATACTGTTGCCCTAGAGTCAGTGAGAAAGAGGTTTGTTGCACCTGAGCTCTGCTTTTACACTCTGAAGTTGTTTACATTTTGATGAATGCGCGCCGCGTTACCTAAGAATAGTTCCTGTTTGTAGTGTTACCATGGATGCACAGAAAACATGGCTCGAAAAAGAGGAACGACTTTAAATGATAACATGATGAATTCTGGTTTATAAGTTTTGACACAGGAAAACTGACTTGTAAATGCTAAATTACCAAAAATCGCTCCGGTCCAGTTTACTCTTACATGTTTCCCAAAGATGGGTTTCTCTTGTCCTTTTGTTACCGCTCATCTTCTTCTCTCCATATCTGCGAGTGATGACACACATGTTGTCCTTATCGGTAGGTCCAGGTTGGTTTATTTTAATTAGGGGAGGCTGGGACACAATGGAGCCTGTTGCTATCTGCGATGCCCACCTCCATGACTCCAACTGATTTTTAAAGGGTCGTACCCTTCATCAAGTAACCTGTTGTCCCACTCTCCCCTCTTTCTCCAGAGAACCGTTTGGGGGTCCTGGTTCCCAGCACTTTGAGCTCTCTCAGGAGACCAATATGGACTGATAGCATCACTGCTCTACTGCAAAGGAGGGAGGACAGGGGTGAAGAGAGGGACTGGTGAGTTAATGAGACTAGATGAGGGCCAGAAGAGGGAGGGTAAAGGGCTGTGAAAGGGGTTTTGATGAGGGATAGTTAAAGGTTTTTTTAGGGAGGGGCCCTGACTGCTGAGTCTTCATATCAGTGGTTAGTGTTTACCTACACAGGCTGCAGAGGGCTTGAACTCTGACCCCTCATAAGTAACCTTGACACAGGACTGACATCAATAAGGCAATAATGGCCAGGAAGCATAAGCTACCCACCGTGTGTGTGCGTGTGTGTGTGTGTGTGTGTGTGTGGGGGGGGGCAGTTTTTCTTCACATCCAAATTTAAAGCTTTTAAACCTGTTGACTGCTGCCTGGAATTACATTTAACTTGACTAAGATCAGGAGCCTGTGGTAATAAACACACACGCATTTTGACCAGTGTTAGATTAGCAGAGCTGTGGCACATTGTGTGGTCATAGCAGAGGGTGACACTGGGAAATCATTTGACCCTTTACTTAGTAGTTAGTACGTGCATGTGAAATAGGCAGTAGCTGTTTGTGTATGTGGGTGGTGTAAACGGCATTTTTAACTTTGCGGTTCAACAAAGATGGACACTGTAGAGACAGTTTATTTCATCAGTGGCCAGAAGTGGCCTTACTTGAGTGTGCATTTAATTTTACCAACATAAATACACATGTGATCAAGCCTAAACCAGGAGTTCAGAGGACCAGAACCTGTTAAACTTGTTAATATTTCCATAGCCGACTCCAACATGATGTTCAAAAATATTTGTTTAAAATATATGCAAATGTTGCAAATTAGATATCTCATGTTTAAAACAAATGATGGAAGTTTGGCAAATGAACTCCTGATTGACTCTTTATCCTCCATTAGTGCCAAATTTTAAGGTGTGTGTTGATGCTGCAACACAGTTTGATGAGGAAATTAACCATTTGGTTTCTGCCTCTTATTACAACGTTTTTGGTATTTAAATGTGTTTGAATGTGCACTTTAGCTGCCGTTCAGGTGTCCTGAGGGAGTGGTGGGGGAAAGGTCACATTGCCGTGTCCTCAGATGACACAGAGAGATGGTGAGGTATAAATCAGATTGAAAAGGACGCTGTCTCTGCAACGATAGCCTCTCTTGGGATATCACAAGCATTGCTTGTACATAAATAATCTGCGACTTCTCCTATGTGTGACAGATGAAAGCCTCTGATTCCCATTTCCTTCTGTGTAAATAAGTAGGTCACCTCTACAAGTCATTAGCCTCATCAGTTTTCATTACATATTCATGCAGGGAAATGAGTTTGCACGTGGATCGCCCCCACCCTCCTCGTCAGTACACATGAAAGCTCGGGCATAAACGGCGTTCTCGTTGCGGGCTGATTGTGCATCTCCCCTGTGGTCCTGGTTTGTATCAGAGAGCATTCAGAGCTCCCAGAGGACTGCCTCCTTTGTCAGAGCTCGGAGGAGTTAAATTGTATATAAAACAAATTAATTGCCCCTGTTAGATCACTCAAGCACTCACCCAAGGGAACATGTGCTTATCACACACCCAGGACTGCACATACACACACACACACCTCTTAGCGTTCCTGTGCTTGCCAGCCTCAGTCCTCTGTGGAATTGGGATGGGGGGTGGTGGTGGGGGGTTTACTCCTCTCCATCTGTTGGAGTCTCCTCTGAGTCCTGACTTCTCCGTTAATTACGTACACCAGTCCCTACCTATCCATCTGTCCCCCTCAACTCAAATTTTTCTGATAGGGACCACTCATGTTGTTTATGGGGCCAATCCTGAGAGCACAGTACGGTGCTGATGAGGGATTTTACAGCCCGGCAGGTCCGGTCGTCCTTTAGCTTCTTTCTGCACTGTAGAGGTCACTCTGATTGCAACCTTTACTGCTAGCGGCTGTCGTGGCAGACAGCACAGCAGGCCTGCCGTTTACAGCCTTAAGTGTGTGTTTTCAGAAGTGCCTGTTAAGGCGTTTATTGCCTCATAAGAGTATGTGCTTCACAGGATTAGGCCGATATATTGTGTGTTAATAGGAGGAGGAGTGGGAACTTGTGTTGTACTAATTTATTCTAGTGACAAATTGAGGTTTGTGTGCATTACTTTTGTAACTTTATGCTTTTATGCAACAAATTAGGGAAACACTAAACTGCTTCACACACTGGAGTAGTTTAACCCACTAATAATAATTGTATGTGCAAAACACACCTGTAACTACCATAAGTCAAACAGTATTTTTCAGAGTAATAATTGTGAAACAAGCTCAACATATTATTAATGGCAAATAGTTTAATTTCGCTCTACTTCTGTTCCCACAGGTTTTTAAAATCCATCCTCTAAAGGAGCCAGTCTGTACTGTGACCCAGTGTTTCGCTCTTATTCTGGCAGAACTTGTGTTGACTGTGTTTCAGTCTCATTTACCTCCTCCTGTGTTTCGGTGTTGCGCTGCTCTGTCATCTGTCTCTGGGGTTGAGTGGACCTCCAGCAGCACAATAAAACCAAATTAGCCGTTTGTTTTCTCTGACTCTGGCTGAGCAGGGGGTTCTGACGCCGACTATAAACCCATACAGAGCCACCACTGCAGTCAGAGGGAGGCTGACACCTACGCACCTTCATACTGTTAATTCGAGTTTTATTCCAGCTGCATTGTTTGGCAGATTGACTGCTCGATCTGTTGCATCAGGCTGTGTACTGAGATAGAAACCGATTCTTATCCTGCACTTTAGGGATCTGGTGATGAACGTGAACCAGCGTCATTTCTTTCAACTGGGTGTTTTAATAGGAATTAAATATTTGATTAAATCTGTAGTTGAACTTTGTCATTATTAAATAACACATGTATAGCCATAAAAAAAACATCAATTAAAAAAAACATTTATAAGCAACACGTGACAACCTAAGTGCCATTTTCAAAGAAATAAAAAAAAAAACAGAACAAACATAAATAAGCAGAAATTACTGTGGATTAAAGCTCAAAAGGAAATAAAGTTATAATTATTAGGCCCAAGAACTTCCATTTTGTGAATGTATGAAATGTTTAATCATACTTTATCTGAGGGAAGTGTTTATTCCAAAACTTTTCTGTGCTGCAAGAAGAATGTTTGACGATTACATTTGAATTTCAAATTATTCTGGTAATAATTATAAAGTGTGTTTTATTTTGTAATTGGTTCTAGTGATGTCTGTTTCTTTTTTGTTCCATCTTGTTTGTGTTTTTAAATCTTTTTTTTCATGTCCATCCATGTCAAATGGCTCTTTCATCTTAAATTCATAGGAATCAAAATATAATACAAATCTTCTGTTCAGCCACATTTTAGCATTTAGCTGTTCAGAAAGAAGGTAAAAACAAAGCAAGACAAAAAACGATTGTGTGTGTGTTTTCTCTCCAGTGGCATCACATGGATATTAATAAAGATCCTCGTAATTATCTGTATTTAAATGTTAAAAAGGGCTGAGTGAATAGAAGGTGGGACAGTACTGATCAACAAGTAGTAAAAACATTTGGTCATACGTGTCCTTAGGTGTCCGACCTGTAACATCCACAAACACAGCGACACCCCTGGCTGTGCTTAGCTGGTCAGCCCAGTTGGCTCTTAAAAGAAGGGGGGGGGGGGGGAAACTGGTGGCCCCCAGCAGGACAAAACAAACTCCTCAGTCAGAGCCTTAGCAATGCAAATGCTTGTAAATACCATAAACGTGAGCGAGAGTGTGCGCGCGTGTGTGAGCCCCTGCACTGAATGGACTGGCCCCAGGGGGCTAATGTACCCCTGTAATCAGGCAGCCTCAGAGCAGTGTGAGTGTGTGTGTGTGTGTGAGTGTGTGTGTGTGTGTGTGTGTGTGTGTGTTGCTTGCCTAATAAGCTCATTTACCCCCCAGGCCACGAGTGTCTTTATCAAAGACATTCTTCTGTTTCATTCCTCCGTCTCTGAACTCTTGAGTTCGAGAGAAATTACAAAGAATTAACAAGTGTAAAGAATAAACTCATAAAATGTGGACTTACCACACACACACACACCGTGGTTGAATCATTATAGATCTCAGTGCACCTTTCAGTAGATAAGACCAAAAACAACCTTTTCTGACCACAGGAACCTTTAAACCTGCAGGAAACTTTAAAAAGCAACCAGGTACTTTCAACAGCAGGTAAAGAGATTTGATTTAAGGATCACGGTTTATGTCCCCAAAACACTTCCTGCTGTAAGACTTTGATGGCTGTGGAAGTATCAGGGCAGAGTTTGCATTACCTGCTGAACAGTAAATATTCAAACTAAAGGGACAAGTCGTGAGTTTTTAATTTTTCCTGAGAGAAAATGGTCAATTCAATTCAGTTTTTAAGTTCTAAATTTCCTGATCTTGATTCTGTCAGTTTTGTCAATTTTTAGGCCCTAATCCTGTCCTGGACGCAGCAAGATTTATTAGGAAGGAGACACAATTAGGAAACAATGTGAGGCACAGTAGCAGGACTCAGGATTAGACAGGGTCAAATGTTAATGTCTCCTTTCTGTTGTTTTAGGGTCAAACACTTTGGAGGAGTTGTGTATAGGTGAAAGAGTGAGAGAGAGACATAGAGACATAGAGACATAGAGAGAGAGAGAGAGAGAGAGAGAGAGAGAGACAGAGAGACAGAGAGAGAGACAGAGAGACAGAGAGAGAGAGAGAGAGAGACAGAGACAGAGACAGAGAGAGAGACAGAGAGAGAGAGTCAGAGAGAGAGAGAGACAGAGACAGAGAGAGAGAGAGAGAGAGAGAGAGAGAGACAGAGAGACAGAGACAGAGAGAGAGAGAGAGAGAGACAGAGACAGAGACAGAGAGAGAGACAGAGAGAGAGAGTCAGAGAGAGAGAGAGACAGAGACAGAGAGAGAGAGAGAGAGAGAGAGAGAGAGAGAGAGACAGAGAGACAGAGACAGAGAGAGAGAGAGAGAGAGAGAGAGAGAGAGAGACAGAGAGACAGAGAGGCAGAGAGAGAGAGAGAGAGAGAGAGAGAGAGACGGGGTGTGTGTGTGTGTGTGTGTGTGTGTGCGTGCGTGTGTGATTAAAACAGGAAAACTGAGGAACATGACTTTCAACGTAATATTTCACTGTAAGGAAGCTGCTAAACATGTTTTAGAGCCAAATAACAAAAAAGCATTAATCCTGTAAAAACTGCCATTTGGTTTTCCTATACAGTATTTCTTAGTCAATTTCAGATTTATCTACACATAAAATAAATGCTTTGTAACATTTCCCCTTTTTTCTTAATTTGTATTAGTTCTGTATCTAATTGTCTGTGGAGATCAGGCAGCAGATTTGTAAAGGCCACAAATATGAGTGAGGGTAGGCACAAGCACTGTGGCTGTGTTCAAAAAAGAAGAAGAAGGAGAAAAAGGTAATCAGTGACACTCCTCTAATTGAACTTGGCAAGCCTCAAAAATCGAGCCACAGCAGCATGCCCCAAGTTTATGATATTTGCCGACTGACAGCTTCTCTAATTACAGGTTTTCTTAGTCGTGCATGTTGTGACGCTTAATGTTTTAATACTTGGCTCTGTGGATTTTTATTTCTCTCTCTTATTTTATCCTGCAGCAAAAATTACTCCCCTCAAAAAAAAAAAAAAAAACAACAACAAAGAAACAAAAAAAGAGCAGTTCCTGTCTGCCATCATTTTAAAGATCTACTTACATGCTGAAATTACAGGCATGTAATTGATAAGCACATGTGATATGTTGCCCCCCCCCCCCACCCATAAATGTGCCAGCAAAGCTAGCATGTCATGCAGCAACTCCAGTTATATTTTGCTAACTCTTTTTAAATTTTATTATTTAGCAGTTTACTTTCATACTTGTATTCACACAATTAAAAGTTCTTGAATTTGTAATAATCTGTCACGTCTCCATAGGCCGTTTGGAGTTTTTTCAGATCAGTTGAAGAAAGACAGCAAACGCAGTACTGTAGGAAAAAAAACGATATATGGAAGATAAAAATAAAGGTTAAAGGTGTTAGAAAAGTCATGAGCCACTGAGTCATTAGGCAGAGTTCCTGAAAGCTGACTTGTTGTGATCTTATCTAATATGTTTTTTAAATGTGTAAATTAACCAGGAAGTGTAGGTGGAGTTAAAAAAAGAAAGAAGCAGCACACATATTTACATAGGTGAATGTTGCTGTCCCATTCTGACCCCTAGTTTGTGCTAATCACTCCTCTCCCTGGACGCACCAGCCCAGATAATTACTCTGAGAAACCCAGATCAAATGCAAAACCCCTTCATACAAACAAGCTTTCCCAGGCACCCAAGCAGTAACACACATCCCTCCGGAGCTCCACATCCATCAGACCTCCACGGGACAAAAAAGCCGCGGCCTCAAACAAGCAGCCTAAGAGCTTTCAAACTTCCTTCCTTTTCCTCCCATCTCTCGTTAATGAGAGTGATTATCAATCTAAACAATAGTTACAATAATTGCAGCATTAAAGGGCAGCCATTTCCCAGGCACTTCCTGTCTGAGGATGACTGACACGCGAGCAGCTTCCTGCTTCCTCTCTGTGTGAGTGGGAGCGCAGGAAAGGGCGGGGCCTTCCACGACTAATCAGTCTGGCTGCTAGGAGCTAATGGGCTAATGAGGTTTAGTAATGTAGCATGACATAATGAGATTATGTCGTCCTATAATTGTATAGTGTGAACGTTATAGGGGTTTGATGGCTTTGAAATACGGGACAGAGTGAGGCCTTATCAGTTGGTATCGCTTTCAGGGAGTTCTTTGCATGTTTACTCCTCCTAATTTTGCTCGAAAGCAACTATAATATTTCAGGCGTAAAAGTGCATCATCTTTATCTCGTTTCACCACCATCTCGGTCTGATGATGGAAAATGTGGAGCTTATTTTAATAGATGCTTACGGAAAGTCTGCAGCAGAGTGTGTTCCTCAGAAGAGGCTGTCAGCATAGTTTTACGTTTGAAAGGATGAAAAAAATGCCTGCAGCGTCTCTTGTTCTGGCTGAGGGCCCCCTAGTTCTGCCGTTTTCATGCAGTCCAACCCCCGTCATTGACCACCTGCACACCCGCCAAACCGGGCTATGGTTAACCTGGCTCATCATCAGCTATTCTTACCCTGAGAACCAAAACAAACGAGGCTGTCGCCATTGCGCACACAGAGGCTTTCTCACACTTTCTGACATGTTTACACTCCAAACAGAGCTGAGCTGCTGAGAAAGACTCTAGTCAGCACCCTGCCCTCACCGCTGAGCTATCACACACACACACCAACATGTTAGCATTCTCCATCTTTCCATTCTCACCCTACGGAGCCTCACTGAGGACAGATTACGTGCGAACACGTTGTGCATGTGGCAGGTCTCTCAAGCATGTGTCTGAACAGTGGGTGTTTGCCTCGAGGTCAGGACACTGTTGCGTCGCATGTCACACACCAGTCTATATTCTGCACTACTGTCATGATGTCATGGCCTAAGTATGGGGACATAAATCACTCTGTGGCATGCTGCCTCTGTCACAATGTGGCACTTGGACTCGAATCAAGGATGTGGTTAAGTAGTATTTTGTTTTTTAAAGAATGAACAACTAACTGCAAAAAATGCACACGAGAAGCACTAAGATGCAGGAGATATGTGTTTACGGAAGAGGCCTCAGTGTGGGTGTTTGGTTGGGGTCCCACCTGGGAAATTTTTACACTTCTCTCAAGTGTTTCAATAATTATACTCTTCAGGAAATACATTTAGGTTTCCTACACTTATGCAAAAACGAAACACACATTTAGAGTTTAACATGGCTCCTTATGTTCAGGTATAATTATTACTTTAATTATGCAATGCCACACAGATCCAGACAAATATTTTAAAATCCTCATTTCTAAAATCCAATGAAAATATTTCTTGTTTGTATTTAAATGAACCCTGGTCTAAGCCTTTTTAGATTGGCAACATTTACAACACGCAACAATTGGATGCAATCAGAACTACATATACAGTACACACAATTAAAATCAGCTGGAATCTGCATTTTTGGGGGGGTTAATTAATAACAATAAAAGAAAACAAAGAGCATAAAGTGTGTCTTAGAATGGCCTGTAGGTTGTCTGTTCCTGTTGCACTGAATGGTTCAGACTTCTGTTAGGGTCAAGAGAGATTTTCACCAATGCACACGCAGAGACAACGGCAGCGTCGTTCACACATTTCCTTGCATTTAGCTTGTGTGAGTCTGGAGGATTTGAAAGACTGTCCATTATCGTTGTGATTTGAAGCCCCTGCTGGGGTTGTTTTATATACTGCCCCACTGGCAATAAGGTGGACTGTATCTCGTGTACAACTGATGCTCCAAACCAGCGCAGGGCTAAGCTAAAGCGCCATCTTGCATTTATTGCATTAGGGGCCTCTAATCCAAATAAACCATTTAAAAAGCAGGCTCATCCAGACATTGTTTGTAGCAAAGATGAAGACCGATGCATTAGCAACCTTTACAATACTTTTGTCATGTGGACGCACACTTTTAATAGTTAAAAAACAAAACAAAAAAACAACAACATTCTTGCAACTTGGACTCGTACAAATTCAGCCATTTTTGACTTAAATATTTTTATTGCCACCAGAGTTTTCTGTACGGCTGCAGGACACAGTCTTTCCACCTGCTTCTAAATTCTTGCCTGTGTTCAAACAACCTGTCTGCATTCTGGCTTGTCAGTGGAGTGTGAAGAGTATCATATCACATCTGATTACTGACTAATCTTGTTGTTCTTGGTCGGGGTTTCCTCATACGATCTGCATGGAGATAGCGTGAGAGTTGATACGGCATCATGCTACTGTAACTCTAGTCACCCACTTACCCAACTACAGTATGTCATACAGTAGGACCTGCCCTTCCCTGCAAAGGCTGGGAAGCCGTCCCTCCCCTCTTTTCTGTGATCATTACCTGTCATCCCCATGGTTCATTAGCATTGCGATGTACAGCCATTGAGCAGAATGTGTCACTCCTGTCTCATCACTGCCAAGTGACGAATAGCTTTCAAGCTTGCGAAACAATGCTCCATTGACTTGTCAAGCGGTCACCAAACTAAACAGAGAATTTCTATGGAAGTGGTCACGCAGAAAGAAAGTCATTTCATTTTTCCGTGTTTCTTTGTTTCCAGAGAATCTGCAGCTGTTTGCACTTCGCTCAGCGAGACTGACAGGTACACAGTGACGCATGCCAAAATACGCAGCACACTTGGCGCTGCCGTTGGAGAAGCCTTGTTTGATCACCCAATCCCGTAATTAGTTAGTTGTGATAGTTGTCTGGGGATGCTTGATTGCAATCACAATAGTGGACCCGCTGTGCTGTGGCTGCATAGCAACAAGGTGATGCAAGCAAAGGCCACTCTGAAAGCTTTGCTGTGCTGCCATGACACGACGTGGTCTGCACCACCTTTCCCCTTTTATGAGAGCTGTTAAGTGTATGGGGACACTTTTAGTGACAGTGGTGTGTGTGTGTGTGTGTGCTGGGTGGGGGGGATGGGGAGGGTTGGGATATTCTCACCTGCCAAGCACTGGTTGACCACTGCTTCCTCTTGTGCTACTGGCAGCTGAAACCGTGTGGATTCTGCGTGTATTTTGTATCACAGTTTGGAGCAGGCTGCAGCTGAGTGTATTTTTCACTGGGACTGGAGTGAGAAACTGACATTTTCTTGGGTGCTATGAACCTCTAAAGGCAGCCTGGTGATACTCAGTGACAATAAACACGAGCAAAACTGTGTGAAATGGAATATTTTCTGTCTCGGGTGGCACATCTGTTTGTGTAGCGTGGGCTGTCGGCAAAGTAGAGCAGTTTGTGTGAATATACTGTATGCGTGTGTACAAGTGTGTAAAGTGTGTGTGGGTAAGCAGTAGGAGTTTGTAAATATGCGTAGGTGAGAATATCAACCTCCCAACCACACCTATTTTTAGAGCTATGTCAGCTTAAACCGAAAAATGACTTACCTCGCAAAGAAAAAGAAAAAAGGGAGCGAATATGCCACTCCCCAAAGTACAATCAGCCAGTCTGCACACAATTTTACCATACCAAACACAAGAGCCCACAACAACCTTACCCCTTGCAAACAGGAAAGATATTAATACATTAATAAAGAGGATGTGGTTTATTGTCTCTTGGAGGGAAGAAAAACAGAGCAATAACATCCAAAGTTATTTGGTGTATCCCGAAGAGCCGAGGCTCACGCAGAGGTTAATACAAGGGGGAGATGAAGCTTCTCCTTTTACATGTAGTTATTATGCTGCAATTTCCCAACATTTTCTCCCTCCCCCGGCTGCCGATTTCTACCTTGTAACCTTCACCCACTCCTACCGTTCATGTCATCTTCTCAGTACAGTAGCAGAGACGGTGAGCCACTTCAAGGAGTGCGAAAGCGGCTTTCAAAAACACTGCCTCCCTTCAACCTCTCCAACGCCCCCTGAGTGTCAAACCAAACCTCCCTCTCTCTCCTTCTCTCTCTCTCTCATCCCTTCACAGGAAGTTGTGGTTGAGGAGATGTCAGTGTTGTCAAACTACTACAAGTTAATGTTTTTTTTTTTTTTTAGAGCCACATGCCAAGCGGATCACTACATGCACTGGACTGATCCACAAAAATGGTCAGAATGGTCTGAAACTGGCTTTTTTTGGGCTTGTGACAACATAAAACAAAGTAATGTGTGCTTGTGCAACCTGGTCATGACTCATCTCATTGTAACATGTGTGGATTCCTGTCATTTAAATGACATATGTAGTGCAAAAATAATACAATTAATGGAATAATTTGACATTTTGGCTCTAACCAGAGGTGCAGCCAGGAGCTAAACACATGTGATATTATATAATTAGTGCAACACTGTCAAGTGGCCAGTGCAGACAGCTAGACTGAATAAAAGAGGAGCAGACTGGATGTGTGCGCTCAGATGACACACATTTAGTGTTGCAGCAGAGAATCTGAACGGAACCACAGGACAATGTCTGGACATCTCGAGAACGAACTGTTGAACTGCAACATTACATATTTGATGAAAAAGAAATGTGTGATATGATCAATATTACCATTTGTGATAGGATTTATGACTTTTTACATAATTTGGCAATACATCCCGTTTTATCTTTACACAAAATAAAATCCAGCTGCAATTTACATTCGTTGAAAATGATTTAGCAGTTTTATGTAGAAATGTCAGTAAAAAGTTTTGGATGATTTAGTTGATGTTTGAGGAGAGCTTTGGACCCAGCTTAGAGGTTTCTCTCCTGTTTCCAGTCGCCTGGAGACTGTTTATTTATAAATTTTTTTAGAGTCTTGTATTTTTACATAAGAAAAGACAAACGTCCAGCAAGTGGAATTTCACACAGGTTGACTGAATGTGGGAAAGAGGAGAAACGATAAAGATGGACACACGGAGAGAGAGAGAAGCAGGCATGGAGGCAGGGGAGGTGAGCTTCAGAGAAATTAAACTAGTATCACTCTCCCTCTGTAGTGGCTGATATTTCATTTACCAGCCGGGACTGAGGTGCTTCGACCCTCCCCACTCCTCCTTCCCCCCCACGCACTTCATCCCAACGCCATCACCACCACCTCTACCGCTATGTCTGTCAGTGGCTGGCCCCGGCGCTCCCCTGCAGGTGATAACAGATTAAACCTATTCCATTTCATGCCTCAGGCTCCCAAATACAATCCATGTGGGGCTCCTTCAGGCCCTGTGGCTCCCGTGTGCCCCCCCCCTCTCGCCCCTCCGGGGCCCCCCACCCTGAGTAGAAAGCTGGCAGCGGCTGCCCCAGTCCACTGAGCTAAGCCGTCGAGATGGAGGCCTGCAAGATTACAGACTATCTGAGGAAATTACTGTGTGTGTGTGTGTGTGTGTGTGTGTGTGTGTGTGTGTGTACGTGACAGTTTGTGTGTGCGCGTGTATAATAGGGTTATGTCAACTTATATGGGCCATGTGCTGTATTTAACACCGTGCTGCCTTCTCTCTTTCACTTATTAAAGTTTAAAAAGTGGCTCAGAAGCATAATTGTGACTGAGTACACATGCTGATTGTGGAGCACTTTTCCTCCCACCTCAAGGTTCCAGCCACAGTAAATGAATCTAACCTGCTCTGCTGTGTTCATGTCCTATTTTTCTCAGTCAGGAAATGTCAATAGGATACCGCCAAGGTTTCCTGCTTGCATTCCTGCACTCCAACCAGGAATGGTGTCAAAGGAGGAAATGAGAGAAATCGAACCCACAGAGCTTCCTCAAAAGTGGGCTTCCTGGACTCAGGAAATGTAACGGCCTCCCGGTGTTTAAAGGTAACCCTAAGTGACCAGACCTCTCTGCTTCCCCGAGGCTTCTCTGGCCTCTAAGCACACTTGGTCCAACATCAAAGTGTTACAGTGTTAAGAGAAAACATATTACAAAAAAAAAAAAAAAAAAAAAAAAACTTAATTCAGTGCTTTCAAATGTTCTTTCTTTGCAAATCCTCGACGTCTGTATGCAGTTCCATCTCCTCCTCCATCGTCCTGGTCAAACTGTGTTTGTAAGTGTTGATGGTTGCAATAGACAACACACCAAACACCTCGCCTGCTGCCAAGCCATCACTCCCATTAATTAGGGAGGTGGAACATCTGTATGAATTAAAGTGTAAACGGTGGCATAATTTCCTGCTTTTAACTCGAACACTAGACTAGAGTGAAGCTATAGCTCTAATAGAGACAATGCTGGTCAGTCGGTTGACCACTTTAAAATATCCATCACTGCCAACTCCAACATGATCGGGTTAGTTTTACTCACCACACTGATGATGCCACTGCCAATTAGCGTTTTGGTGGTGGCCACTAGTGCAACCTGCGCATCGGCTGTGTGTAGGTCTGATGCAAGATAAATCTATCTTTAGTGTGCCAGTGCACCAGGCTCTAGTTCTGAATAATAAAAAAAAAAACTTATCTCTTATAATAGCATGTGTTGGGCTAAAAATGTTCCAATCTACATTTAAAAATTGTTAACATTTGTGCACATTTGATGTCATTTGCCGTGTTTTGATGCGCTCAGTTTGAATTTGTTTTCAGCGTGTTTTCTCACAGGCCTTTCCCCCCCTGTGTCATTACATTCCAAAAACCACTGGCGTAGCACAAACGCTCAGAAGTGTAACATTGCATTTTGTTACAGATGTCACACCGTGCAGCTTTAAAGTTCTGTGGGTCAGGAAGCTGAAACTCCTAGAGAGGCAGCATCAAAACACAAAACGGTGCCATGTTGAACCACTTCTTGACTTTGTGAAACTGAAGCATTTCTCTCCTGTATTCTTGTCCTCCACTCCCCCCCCACACACTCCCCCTCCTTTGCCTTTAAAGATATGGGATGCAAGAGTCACACAATACTAGGCTTGAGTAAACCTGCTCAGCAGCCAAGTAGCAACTCCTCCAATGACCATTTAAGCACCAAAGATTATGGCTATATTTACAACTTTCTTAGCCTTTACTAGAAACACCATCCCAAAAGAGGAATATGAAAAATATAGATTTATTGCCCGCTTAGGCACCCAAGCCAGGATCATCTGTGATTATACCTTATTTTCCTATTTTCAGACTGGTGCAAAAGTGCTTTTTCTTTGGGAGGAAAAAAAAAAGTTAAGCTGTAGTTTAGGTTCAATTTTCTTACATATTCGCAATGTCCCACAAGGAAATATCTCAATTTTTATGTGTGTGGAGATAAAAACCAATGACGAGAGTGAAGAAGTGAGCTCTGCAGAGCTTAGTAAAACTCTTCAGACACAGAAGCAATAAGCAAACCCTGCTATTTCTGAGAGGCTGGGCATTGATGTGGGATTGTGATGTGTAACTGCATAACTGATGCATAACAGAGCGTAGAGGAAAACAGCAAAAAGGAGCGAAGATTGGGGAAGAAATCAAGAAATAGAGATGTGTGTATTTTTACTGTATCTCTGCTCTGCACATTGGAGTGTGTTTGTGAGTGTGATTTCTCCAATGTATCGCTTGCACTAAGAAGAGCTGGCTGATGATAAACAGGATTAGCGGATTATTAGAGGGGGCTGAGGTGTGTGTGTGTGTGTGTGCAAGTGTGTAGTGCCAGAGACAGGGTGTGACAGAGATGTGAGTGTTTGTGTGCGCTTGCATTTGTGGCCGCCATTTGTTTGTTTTCCTCCTATTCCCCGGTCACACCCACACCCAACTTCTCTTGGTGTCAATGAAAATCCTCAAAATAACCTTGCAATCAATGCTTGACCCGCTTCTGCATCAATCCCACACATCTGGGGAAGGATGCCGGCTTTTTTTAGCCTGCACTTTTCACGTTATAGTATCTGTGTCATCACGACCGCTTTGAGGGAGGAATCCCTCTGCCAACACACTGAAAGCGCCATGAAAGAGAAAATGAAGTCATTAGCCAGACCTCCCCGTCTGCTCCTCTTTACTTTTATACCTCACAAAGTCGCCGCAGATGTGTCGGTGGCAGACAGATTGCAGTCAAATTTGCATGAAGTTAACAGAAAGGGGAGAGAAGAAAGAGCAAGGATCTATTCATTACCAGGTAATAGAGAGTGATGAAAGGGAAGGTGTAAAAAAAAAAAAGCAGATAGAGATTTGACCGTGCATATTTAAAGGAAGAAAAAGAGGGCCAGAGGGAGCTGAGGCCCCGTAATCAAAACTGTTAACTAAAACTGGTCCGATCCTGCAACAGGGCTTGTTTGAATTCCCAGACATGCAGCAAAGAGACGAGCGAACACACAGCATTTTAACATCAACTCGCATGGTACAAAAGTAACGTTAACTGTCACTCACAGCCACTGATCGCCATTCATTACAATTATAACAGCTGTAATATAGCTGTTCTAATTTCATCGTTTGGGTGCCAGAGCTAGATTTTATTAATATAAAAAAGCCTTTCTGCATTCTTCTTAGTTCAATTTTTTTTGTCTTTGTTTTGCCAGCTAGCAACCAGTCGTAACTTGAACACATTTAAAGCCGAGTTGAAATGAGTCGCATTTAGTGAGGAAAGCAACACTTTTTTCGCTCTGAGTCTCAAACTGGAACAACATGTCAGCGCTTTATGCTCAAAAATCAGTTTTCTGAATAAATCTGAAGTGAGAAACAAGCCAAGCAATTGCACATTTGATCCTTACCAACATGTTTTGATACTTTTCTGGAGCTTGGTGACACAGCAAGTCTAATTGTAATGTGCAGTATTCGTGAGACTGTGCTTTACAACACAAAATATCACAAAAGTTTAAAGTTTTTTCAGTTGGTGGAAACATTATCAACATGTTTATTCTCTGCAGTGAAGGGCAGAGAAAAAAAACTTGTCACCTATGAGTTCTGTTTGTGACAGGAAGCTTTACGGGAAATGTGGTTTTAATTTTGAGGAACACATGCATTTTAACACCAATGGTGGGAGACAGAAACTTCCACTTTGCTTATGATAATCAACCAAGATCATTTACATGTTCTATACAATGACCAATTATGACTGAATTATTTAAGCTAAAACTGAGCCAAAAGTTATAACTGCAGCACCAGAACATGCAGAACTGTAAATATGGTTTAACTACAGTAGTAGTAGTATATTGGAGGTGACTGTAAGTCAGCCACCTCTTGGGAGTGTTGGTATAATAAAGGCTGTGCACAGATATTGACAGTGTGTCGTACTTAGACACACACACACACTTTCCTACAAGGGAAACCAGACTTTCAGTTGGTGGTCTTTCCTGTCTGGTTCAGCACAGGTGTGTGTGGTGTGTGTGTGTGTGTGTGTGTGTGTGTGCGTGTTTGACTCCCTCTCTGTCTTTAAGGTAACGCTTAATTAGACCACAAACTGACAATGGTACGTGTTCCAGAGTGTGTGTGTGTGTGTGTGTGTGTGTGTGTGTGTGTGTGTGTGTGTGTGTGTGTGTGTGTGTTTTCAAACTATAAAAAAAAAAAAAAAACGAAAGAAAGTATATTTCCACTTCAACTCTTATTCCTAGGCATGTATCTGTGAACACAAGTGTGTAAATCTCTCAAAAGTCACAACAACATGCCACCGAGTACATTCGCACATATCGACGCTGTTCGGGCCTCCCCGCGCCGCAGATACACAAACACCCACAGTCACCCTCGCCTCTTATAGAGCATCCTGTTCACACAGACACCTCGAGAGCAAGTTATTTTGTGCTTCTCGGGCTCACTTGTACAAAGGAAGAATTAGGGAACTTATTTGTGTTGTAGCGTGCACTCACTTCTACAAAGGGGGAATTAGGAAGTTATTTGTGTAGCTCATGTTCACTTTTTAAGAGAGCAAGCCATCAGTGGAGCTGTTTATCTGTGCCTGTACAAAGCCAGGATTAGGGCCCTGTCTTTGAGGCCCGCTCCGTAATCCCTTTATGGATGTCACCTGTCATCTCTCTCTAATCACCCTCCAACTTTCTCTCTCCTCCATACCTCCACCGCCACCCCACCACCCACACCCCCAGCTATCTGCTCATCGCGACTGCCTTTTCGCTTGTTTTCCTGGGACGGAGATGAAGAAAAGGAGGCAGAAGCAGAGAAAGTTCAAGAGCGAAGGATGGAGAAAGCAAAGATTGTGTTTGGGGGGAGGACGAGAACACACACACACACACACATGCAGAATACACTCACCCTGGCACCTAGCCTAATACCACCCGCAGGCCATGAGTCTAGCATCCCTCTCTATCTTTTTACCACTTCCTCTATCTCCACACCAATTCTTCCCACCTTCTCTCCATCCACACTCTCCAGTCTTTTACCTTTGTTAATGTCACTCATGTTCTGCCAGCTCCCTCCAGCTTTTCATCCTAGAGCCGCTCGCTGCTCACAGGCCCATAAAGCCCGGTGATGGACATAGCATCTCTCCAACCATCCATCCATCCTGTCCTATCTGTCCATCCATCTCTACTCATCTCCTCTCAGCTTGCATGTTTAATGTGATGTATTTATCCTGCGTGTAATGTAAGCCGCAGCTGGCCATTAGTCAATTATGAAATTTAATCGTAACAATTATGAGAATCCATAGCGATTAACGCAGCATTTCCTCTTTCATTTACCCCTGATGATTTTGCAGAGGGGCCATGACTCCTAACTTCCTTATCTCTGTTTCTTTCTGTGTCTCTTTCTGACCCTCCCTCAAGCTTTTCTTTTTATTTTAATTGGGCAAACTTTTCATCACTCTTTCCTGCACAGACAGGCCTCTGCCCACTACTTCGAGCCAACTAATCAAAACTGTGAATGATTTAAAGGCACAAAAAAATAAAATAAAATACAGTATATCTCATTAGGCCTTGTCTGGCCTCCATCACATTAAACCTTCGCCTTTTCTTTCTGTTTCTGGGCAGTAGAGCGGTGCAGCAGCGCGTGCATGGCCAGGGACTGAGGAATCTGATAGGGATAAACCAATTTGCCATCCACACAAACATCCCAGCAGGCTTACGCCCCCGCCCCGGCTCCCATTGCTCATTTAAGATGGCGGTCGGCAGGCCAGCAATTAAGTTTTAATTAGGTGGGGTAATTATTGCCGGGCAGGAAGTATCAGACGCCAGGCTGATTGTTCTCTGGCCCGAGGAGGAGGGGATGTAAGTTAATGGTTGGGGGGGGGGGGGGGGGGGGGGGGGTGAGGAGGCGAAGAGTGGGCGACCTTTACACCCACATAACCCCCTCACCCTCCCCCCCCTCACCCTCACCACCCTCCCCAACCGCCACCCACTGCTACCTCTCCCTTTCACACTGCCTGTGACCTTCATTGCTCACTGTGGGTGAAAGTTTTAGCCACTTCATGTGAGGATGAGCTCACAGCACCTGTTATATTACAGATTTTCAAATGAATGCGAGTTTCAATTCTATACAAAAAACTTTATTGTCCCCTAGGGACAATTCAAGCACAAAGAGCAATTTACACAGAAGAGTTGTAGCTATAATGTACAACAATAAGATAATAATAAGTAATAATAAGTAAAAAGTTAAAGAAATAGAATAGAAATCTAAGGGGGTAAGATACCATTTAGATTAAACTGTGGCACTGCAAATGACAAACAGCTGAATATGCTACTGACAACAATAACACTTATAAAATCGCATGGAGGTAAAAACACTAACGTGTTATATGTGATATGACAATGAAGGAATAAATTACACAACTTAACAGATATGATGTGTTGTGGACAAACCGAAGAACAGATGTACACAATCTAATATTTTACACTATTTACATGAAGTAGATTTTAATATTGCAAGTGAGTCCAGTGTAACAATGCGGAGGGGAATGATTGGGGAGAGTATATAAGCTTACAATATCTTTAAACTAATAATACATTTCTTTCTATAAAGATCACAAAATATTATTTTATTTATCTGGACAATGGATCCAGCTCCAATGATTCTGTGTGGCACTGTGAAGCAACATTTAGGCCTAATTAAATAATGATTTCTCTCCTATTTTCTCGCTTTCTTTGCACTTTTTGTCACTTGTGGCAAAACATAAAATCTACATCTATGAACCTACATTGGAGACCAACGCGGTAACACAAATGAGTGGTCAGATAACTGGGCATGTGGGGAAGAGGAGCCACTTTCTCACACATCAATTTGGAACAATTTCTGCAGAGTCGACCATTATTAGGTGAGAGTGTACAGGGGTCATGATGCAAGAACACAATGGAGCAGCACCAGTCACATGATTAGAAATGATAGGTTGTGTAAATAACCACCGGTTCCTTGCAGGATGCTGTATGAGCTGTTATTAGGCCGTTTAAATGGGTCAGAGGCCTAGATGGGCAATATCAGGCACCGAACCTTCATCACACAAAGCATATGTAGTTTATACAGGAAAATGACTTTGTTAGGTTTAGGTTAACCTAACCTGAACAGTGGCTTTTGGAAAGGATCCATTTTAATGGTGACCGTAAGAACAGAGCATATGATAGCAGATGGCAACGACATGCTGTGTTTCTGAGGAGGCAACAATTAACAGATTGACAGCAAAGAGTTGTGACTAATGCCCCATGAATGTGTTGCTTCAAATAAAGTATAACATGGCAATCTTGCAAACAAAAGCGTTTAAAAACCGATCCATGCATATGTGCAACCTCACACACACACACACACACACACACACACACTGAAAAAAATAAATTTATTCACCCTATTAGTAAGCATCATCCATTGGGGAGTGGGTGATTCACCGCAAAACCCCCTGACACCCCCTTACCATCTCTTATCAGCAGACACCACCAACCTCTTCCTGCACGCGCGCGCACACACACGCACACGCACACACACACACACACACACACACAGACCATCAATGATGTCATGAGGCTAATCTCGTCGCGCCTCGGAACCCAATTAAAAAACAGAGATGTGTGGCTGCCAACATCAGGAATCTAATCACATTCCAGGAAAAGGCGCGTAATTTCCCCGGCTTTCTGCTGGGGTCGAGATAGAGATTGAGAGTACAGGCAGCAGTGATGGGCGCAGCTCATCACACTCAGAGGCCCCAGAGGTAGGCCTGAAGGGTGCTAGGGTTGGGCTGCGGTGCATCTACATGTGTGCAAGTGTGTGTGTGTGTGTGTGTGTGTGTGTGTGTGAGGGGGGGGGGGGGGGGTAAGACTGAAAATGAAGCAGTTACAGGCTCAGAAATGTTGCCAGCAGAGGGAAAAAAAAGATTGAATAAACAACAACAACAAAGCATTAATCCCTCTCACTACCCCACCCACGGGCACAACAATAGCAGCAGAAATGGAGACAATAACTCTGTAGGGAGTGCCATATCATGTCATAGTTGTAAGTGCTAGTAATATAGGGGCTGATGTGTACACAAGTGTATCAGAGAGCGTGCTGCTCTGTTGTCAACTTAAACAGCAACTTCCACATCTCGAAACCAGCTGGATCTTTTAATGGAATTGAAAGTCAGAGTGTGACATCCAATTATAAAAAAACCCCAAAAATGACAAAACCGAAACAAATGTGAGCTGTAAATTACACTAGCCAGCACCAGTAAATAACCACTACTTAACCTTTGTAAACTCTCTTTGTTTAATCACTCTTAACAAAATAGCTGGAAAAGCCATAATGTAATCATATGTAGCTCCACAAAGTTCTAGCATCGCACACACACATCCTGCCAGGCCGCTGAAAATCTAGATTGTGGGCCCACTTTCAGACAAAACCAAACCTATTCCTCATTTCCTGTCATTTTCCTCTCTTTTCTGCAGCACTCCGTCTTCATTAGCTGTGGCCAGTCTTAACCGGTTAACCAGTTCACATGATGGGGGGATTAATACTGCAAACATTAGTGCAACACAAGACATTCATTTATTTTAATGTTGCTTTCAACTAACAGGAAATGAGACTATTCAGTATGTTGAGTTATTTCTCCTGCCATTCACACTTTAATCTCTTGTGGGACTAAACTGGTACTGACTTGCTCCAATCTCTGCCTAAACTTGGGCTTCCTCTTCAGCTCAGGTGGGGTGGATTTGTGAGTGCGGTATTTGTGGTGGTTAGTAGGGGGTGGAGGTAGTAAAGGTGGTCAGTTCGTGACCTGGTCAGGAATGCGGTCACCCTTCGGGGGCGAGCCACAGGGACTTTACACCAGGGGGAAACTCTATACCTCAAGTAGAAAGCTCTGTCAATCACCCTCGGGCCCTCGCAGGGGAGGCCCGTCACTCCGGCCGGACATGTGCTTCTACAGATGCACCAAAGCCGACCGAAGAAATGCTCCTTCTCTTGCTTTTGATTTTCCGTCTTTCCCAAATGTACTGCACACTCTTCTGTCTCTTAGTCTCATGCATGTTCGGGGGTGGGTGGGTGAGCAATTGCTTCGTCTTGCTAAGATGGGAGCAAACACAGTTGACAGCTTCCTTCCTCACAGTAAACATTGCAGCGCCACTTAGACATGGGTCAGGGACAAGAACCCTCCACCACCTCCCACCTACTGCCTTACTCACTCACCAAAAGAGTTTCTCTGACGTGTAACCCACCTTCCTCCTCCTTCGGCCCCTCCAGGTTTAGGATGGTGACACTTCCCAGCCCTTCGTCATGCAGCCAGACATGTGACCCGATGGTCCCACATTACCTTTCATCTCTTTGCAAACATACCCCGAGTATCACCCCCATTCCTCTGCGCTCTTGGACTAACCCTCACACGCTGCACTTACCCCTCTCAGCTCGCTCTTAGCAGACACTAAAGGATCTTTTAAAAATGGGGACTGTGTCAAAAGCTTGTGGCTGGTCTTGGATCCAGCGTCTTTAGGGGAACATTTAGATACAACAATGCCATCATTTTTAGTTTTTTTAAATGTAGGACTGAAAGTCACTGCAACTGGCCTGTCAAAGAGGAAAGAGGAGAGAATGATTAGGTCACTAATTGGAGCACAAGCACAAGTTTTTAGGACATGTTTGGTTGGTCAGACGTTTGGGGTTATATTTAAAACTCTGTTAAAAAAATCTTATTGACGAAAGTTTTCCTTAGACAGTTTGTCTTCGAAACAAATGATTCATGGCATTTGCTCTATCGAGCCCTGTGTGAATTCCACATTAACACCTGTCCTCATGGCAGTGGGTTTCATCAGACATACATATAACCTTCTCAAACCACAAGATTATTGTCATTGCATACAATATCCCTGCTTATTTAGACTATTGCAATATTTATTTAAGTCCATGCTATATCATGGCCATGTACAAATGTTATTATTTTGCACTGCTACTAATGCACTTCTGGTTAGATGCTAACTGAACTTCTTACCATAACGTGCAATGACAATGTTGGATGAGTATTACTACTACTGACGGGTTACAACTACTTCTTAGTGTTTTAGGTAACTAATTACTATGAATGTCGTCAACGCGTCTCATGTTAACTTTACATTAATACAGATTAGATTCTCCACTGGGCAATGAGAATTTATAACATGTGCATGCAACATATATGTGAAACTGCAGGAGTTGGAGCTGCATAGAACAAATTAGCCATGAGCTACAGATCAGGTAGCGACATCCGTCGATGTTCATCGACGGTGAAAATGCGGCGTGTAGCGTGACTTCCATCTCTTCAGCCACATTCAGACCAAGTCAGTTCAGTTAATGCATGAGGAGCCTGAGCTCTCATCTTACTTTACCTCAACACTGCACACAGCATTACATCTGTGCATATGGCTATGACCTATGCTACAAACTGTGTGTCCGTAGTGTATGAAGTCTGCAGTTGCTTACACAAAACTTTATGATTTTGAATGGTCCATGTGAAGTGCTGCTGAGGATCCAAGAATAATGGTGTGTCTAAAAAGTTTCAATATTTAAGCCACCTGCCAAAGCTCAATGTTCGCCTGTAAATGATTTAATCCATCATAAGTGTCAGCAGGATGAATAGAGGATTTATAGACAATAAACCCAAGCAATGAGGCCCCTTCTCTCACTGTCCACTGGAAATATTTTCTAAGAGTCTATGGCTTTCAGGGGTTTCAGTGAGCCACAACAGAAGAGGCAGAATCTTGAATTTGAACACGTGGATAAAATTGGAGTCAGTCAACCTATTATTAGTTGGATCTCGCCGCTTCACTTTTTGGTCTCAAATGACCTGGTTTTGCCTCTCAGACATCGGTCTAATTCAAACCCAGCATTGAGATAAATCGCTGACATTTTTATTGGAATCTTCACACACATGAAATGATTTGGGTGTCTACTGGTTTGCTCTGTACTAATTCGGGGAATTAATTGCTGCGCTTTCGTCTTCGTTCTCGGAACAATGCTCGTTTATTTATGCCGAATATTATGCCTGGCATGTCAATTAATTATCAGCAAATATGTTGCCGAGATTCCGCTTGTGTGTGTATTTGAGTGACGTCGTCTCCGTGGGGAGCTGAGGATTGGACTCCCAGTTCTAGATGCAGTTTTCACGTCCTAATTGAAGTTGGTCTTTTGAAGTAATTAAGATAAGGGGTGTGGAGACAAAATAATTGGTATTATGCGACAGTAATTAAGCCATGCTGTGTTTTTTCTGCCTTAATTCAACAGTGTTGGCTTTTCTTCACAAACAATGCAGCCGTCTGCAGCTGTCGTGTTGACTCGGCACTTTGCTTTCATCTCCGTTTGTGGTTTTAACTGTGGCCCTTCAGATCAACTTACTGACCGCGGGAGCACACACAGTTATGAACCCAGTTGTCAGTTTATTAGGCACACCTAACTGAACTGTTTTGAACTGTGTGCACGGACAGTGTTCCTGAGCCCATGCCGTGATTCCAGCAGTAGAACAGTGTCCGTTTTTAATGCAGTGCCACCTAAGGGCCCAAAGATCTTTGCCATTCTATACTAGTTTTTGGCTCTAATCCTTGTGTACAGATAATTTATGTGGATTCCCGTCATTTTTTAATGATAATATGAACCACAGATTATAAAATCGCTAAATTCTTTTTAATGTTAGACTGAAAAACCGTCTCACGGTGTCGATCATTTTTTTCATAGTGATGAATCTCGCTCAATCTTTATTCCTACTAAACTCAGAAAACGTAAGTAAAAATACAAATAAACAAACAATAATATACTAGTAATGTATTAGTACCTGCTAACATTTTTACTTAAGTAAAAGTAAGTAAGTACACGATCTATCTTTAATCAAAAGTACCTGACTTTTTTTCTTCTGTCCTTTTTGTATGGACCAGTGCTGCTTCATGTTTGGGGGGGACATTAACTAGTCAATAGTAATAGACATAAAGGATGGTTTAAAGATCTGATGCCTTTTTCAGTTTTATTTCTAATATTGATTGAGAGCAACAGGTCGGCATCGACAAGTTCAAGTTCAGGAAGCCAAAGAATACAATGAGTGCATACCAGCTCACTTTGAGTACTGCTTATATCTCAAATACGTAGTTTAAATAGGACAAATTTTTTTTAAATTGAATAAAGTAGTTTATTATGAAAGTGTATGAAATTGTGATTGTATGTGTAACGCAACTTTGATTAGACATGTAGTGGAGTAAACGTACAGCTATTTGCTCTCAGTTTTAATAGAGGAAAGTCAAAGTAGCCATAATTAAATCTACTTAAGTACATTTTTCACGTATCTGTACTTTACTTAAGTATAGTAACAAAGTATTTGTACTTAGTTGCTTTCCATCACTGCTCTTTTTTTTATGTCTAATCACGATACTGACCTGTTGCCAGGTGTGTTATGTGCTATTATAGCCTTATGCTACTTTTCCTTGCTATCAGTGTCCAAGTCTTTTGCAGGCATCAAAATAATCAAATGTTTTGTAATAAATAAATAATAAATAAAACATTTCTTTAATTTAGATTTTACAGAGACACACACACACACACACACACACAGAGCTGCAGTCTGACCACTGTACAACACCATAGCTACTGTAATTGAATTTATTATTCCAAATTACACCACTACAAAACCTCTGTGCACATTATGTATATTGAAGTGTGTGTGTGTGTGTGTGTGTGTGTGTGTGTGTGTGTGTGTGTGTGTGTGTGTGTGTGTGTGCATTTATGACTGTGTGCATATGTTTGTGCATGATTTGAATTGAAATTCCCCGTGTGTAGCAAACACCTTTGCTGCAAACTGCACAGCTCAGAAAACACCACTTTAAGCTAATTGTAACCCCTCTTAACCCACCAACAATATGTAATTTCACATTGGAAACCCCTCCCTTCACACACACACACACACACGTTGTTTTAGCCTTCCTGATACTAAGCATGTCTGCAGAAAAGCTACTTTAACACATCAGCCAATTTCTGAAGAGACTAATCTCAAGGTGTGCGTTTCTCACTTATTTGCATTCTACAATTCAGGAGATGTCTCTCTCTCACACACAAACACACAAACACACACACACTTTCATTTTGAGCTGTAGCATTATAAAATGGACAATGAATTCAGAGGCAGGCATGAACAAAAGAAACATCTTAAATGGTGGACATGTGTGTATGTGCTTGATTTTACTGTTGGCACAACGTCAGCCAGCCAGCCTAATCCTGTACCCCCACCCTCCCTGAGCTTGGCCACAACTAAAACAGGTAATGCACACTCTGCAACCAAACCCCAGTGGTGTGTGTGTGTGTGTTTTATGGGTGCTCACAGCTATTTTGGAGAGGGATGCTATGGCTAAATAAGAGGGAACATCTCACAACAATGCAGGTGGCACCAACAGTCTTGGCTGCTGTCCAATTTGGTAGCAGGGTTCCTGTCTTCTGTGTGTGTGTGTGTGTGTGTGTGTGTGTGTGTGTGTGTGTGTGTGTGTGTGTGTGTGTGTGTGTGTGTGTGTGTGTACACACACTTTGACTCTGTGTGGCTCGACCTAGCTGTGGTTAAAAGCAGGAGTTGTCAGTGGAGTTAATAAAGGCTTCTGGAGCAGCGTCTTCCTCTGGTGGTTTGACCCAACTCTGCTCTGCTTCCTTATTTATGTGTTTTGCTTGTATGAATGTGTGTGTGGGTGTGTGTAAGGAATGCATCAACACCTGATCACTGGTTTGAAGCCGCAGAGTTTCTCTTTCTCAGCTTTTGATTTTCCCCCTCTCACCTGCACTCCGCTGCACATTTCTTCTTTACTTTAACAGGAAGGATACTGCCCTTAGAATAGTTTAACATAAGACGATGAATATATATCTATGTATATATACTGACAGCACCAGTCTGTGTAGGGGTAAGATGAAGTTTTAATAAATCAACAATCATATAATAACAACCTCAAAATGTTCATCTGGTTTAAATTATGTTGTGCACAAATCTTTACATTTCACACACCGAAGGCAAACACATTAACCCAAAAACATCTTTGCATCCAACTCTTTGGACCTGGCTGTTTGTACTGAGGGTTAATTCTCAATGCAAACCTCAAAGCCTCTGTAACTCCAGTGCTTTTAAGCTTTTATGTGATGGTTTTATGAGTGTCTTATGTTGAGTAGTTGTGCCCCCCCCCCCACACACACACACCATAAAAGTGTCAGTTTACCTCAACCTGCTCACACTATCACTAAGTATACGTTTTTTTCTGCCCAATTTTCTCCCTGCAGGCTTTAGTTTGGTCTACCACACAGAAACACTTGTGGGTGCAACACAACGGGTGCAGATTTCCCCTCCCCCCAACTCACCCCAAACCTCACCTGGCTGCCTTCCTCCCATTCCTAACACTGACTCATCTAGACAGGTAGCGACGGAACAAAAAAATGCCTCAGCGCTCACCTCCAGCAGCCTTCCACCAATCAGTAAAGACCAAACAAATAATATAGAGTTAGAGCCACAGCCTGGAAAGATCAATCAGTGCAGGCTCATTGTGTCAATACAGTGGTTAAAAAGCTTTGCAGGTGAATCACATATCTAAGGTTTAATAAAATTGAACATAAATTATATTAAAACATTTCTTTTACTTTTAACATAAAAGCGTCAATTTTATATAAAGTGTAATGACTCAAGATATGATAACAAAAAAAGCAAATATTAATTGTTGAAGCTATGCTCTAAGTTTTTTAGAATAATTTTTTGTGGAAATATACTCCATATGCCAACAACAACTAGCAACTAGCCAGCAATCAGGCCAAAACCAGTGCACCGCACGCTATCACAGCTCCTGGTCCTGAAGACCCCACCCCCCTCATCCACCGCTTATTACCTTGATCAGGTGTGTTCAGTCAATCAGAAGCTGGACTCTCCCCACCCCAGCCCAATCTAAGTTAGTGCAGGTATGTGTGAAAACAAGCAGAGCTCCCTGAGGAACGCGGTTGGGAATCCCAGTGATTAACTACTAAAAAACAGCTCCACGTCTTTCAAATGATGCTACAAAATAAATCTGATTATCCTAAGTGGATGATAATTGAAACACAGCCTCTGAGATTGTTGTCAAATAGGCAAAACTGACAAGTTTTCCCATTATTAGACGATTTGCCCTTTTCTTAATTCTCTCATCATGTGTGTTCTGTGCCATTTTTTCTATACTTATCTAACCCTGAATCGTATGCAGAGTTACAGTATATCTGTGGTTTCCACTCTGTTTACTCTGACTGCTAACTGTTAGAGTGTGTTGACATGTGAAGTATAAGATCCACTCTCCTTTGTTGCTGGGATGTCAACGGTAAAATCAGGCAGACAGCCAAGCTACACTCCCTGCACCTCCCGAGTTTATCTGAAATTAGTGTTGAGGAGGCCGTTCAGCGGAGAGGACAGTCAGAGGGCATAGAGTACATTCACCCAGCACCGGCGTGCACGCAAGTGTGCGTGAAGTGACAATGTCAAAATATCGACACCTTTTTTGTTCCTCTGGGGCCCAGCGTGTGGGGAATGAAGAAATAACAGCACTACTTAATTCCCCCTCTGAAAGGTGCGACATGTTGAAATGTAATGACTTGGCTTGCTGAACTGAAACCGAACACTGCTTTAAACCACAGAGGTGTCGTGGATGGGAGCCGAGAGAGAAAAGGGGCACGGAGGCAAAGGTTTCTTATCCAAATTAATACAGAGCCTCGCCTTTCATCAAAGCCTTTATTGAGTAATATAGACTGTTCCAACTGACAATGGCTCTTTCAACACTCCTTTGGCAAAAGGCTGCTACAGACTCGTGTCCTCTCTTTATACACTCCAAACATTTTTCCTTATTTCATACTTCTATCTCCGAGCCAGTTTCCACTATTCATCTATTCCCCTTGCATCTCGCCTTTCCGGAGCCATCTTTTCACGGCCCCTTCATTGACAGTCTCCCACTCCACCACCTCCCCTGGTCACCGGGGAGCTCATTCTTAGTTGCACAAAAAACGTCCGTCACGGATTGCCTTCCTCCCGTCCGCCTGTGAATTAGCTGTGTGATTACACAGAGCTGGTGGGGTAAAGCCCGTGGTTGGATTAGGTGGCTGCACGGGCTAAGGCCTCTGATTGGAGAAGCCCAGCAGAGTACAGACAGACCGACCGGCAGACGGGCAGAATGCTGAAAGCGCTAGCGGGCTAACTAGCCGCAGAGGAGAGGCGAGGCGAGATCTCTGCAGTTGTCGCTTTGGCACATCACACTGATACTGGCTGCAGGGAAAGGCCAGCCAGATAGAGACTCTGCCAGGAAGCTACAGAGAGGACAGTGTTTGGGCTTTGGGTTGTTATTTTTGGTTTTGGATGAATGAGGCCAGGGGTTGGGGGGGCTGACATTAAGTTAAGTGGAACTAGATTCTTCTGAGCAGTGAAGTTGTTCATGTCCTTTTCAAATTTTAATGAATGATAAGTTGTTTCAGAAAATTAACAACTGCGTCTTGTTCTGTGCAGTGCAATGAGTACACAACGAGTATAAAGAGTACAGTTTCAAAGTATGTGGCCTGTGTAGAATTTACGATTTCCTTTTAAACCTTTTTAAGTGGTGTTTTTTTTAAAGAGGATGTTGCTACTTGTCCTCTTCCTCTGTTTATTTATAGGTTCAAAGGCAAAGTATGCAGGCACCTATATGAACAATGCCTGTTGCATCTCAGCTGCTCGCCCCTGCTAATGCATTATTAAATTCGTTTTTTTGTTCAGTACCATAGCAAAAAGGCACCTTTGACATTTGTTTCACATGCATCTGCAAGCCTGTTGGCATGACCACGTCATGACTTGGAGATCTTGATAACATTGATCAAAGCTATGAATTTTTAGAATCAAGTTAACTGTAGCATGAGACTTGAAATCGGTCCAGGGCATCAAACACGGATGCTGTGTCAAAGTCTCCAGTTGTGTTAGTCTGGGCCATAGGAGGCTTTGCCAGCACCTCTCCACCATAACTTATGAAGTCATAACAGATAAAAGGGCAACATGCTTTTTATAGACTTTAGTTTAGTGTATAAATTTACATTCATACTTTTAAACTTCCCTTTGACTTTCCTGTGTTAAAATGTTTCATCATTACTAGTTCAGATGACGTCATCTGGAGGAGTTCTGGAAAGGCAGCTTGACCATGATTACCAACTCCATAGTGCCAGCAGTTAGATGAAATAATGTGAACTGAAGGTTCCTCCAAGTGATGTCATCTAGAGGCATTTTTCAGCTAGAAGAAGAGAGAGATTTTAATGTAGGGAAGTCGGAGGAAGTTTAGCGGTTCTCATTTACATGCACTACCCAAACTTCAACATCAGTCAAGGTGTCCTTTAATAATTTTATAAATGAGACTGGTTCTGTGTATGAAAGACAGATGTAAGGAAAGCTCTGTGTCAGTGGGTAAATGGTAATAACTCTTAAAAACACTACATGCACACTTTCAGTATGCTCTTTTGAACATGACATGCACTAACACATTTAACTGTCTGTTGAAAGAAACACCCCAACTCCCTTCAACATGGAAATGGACAATAATAGAAAAAGAAGTCTATTCTTTTCTCTTCCAACTTATATTCATAAGAAGTCTGAGAGTAGGCACATGTCAACGTCTTATGTGTCAAATGGCTGAACTGCTTTAAAAGAACCACCGTGCTCAGTGAGATTTGTAGCTTTTGGAAGGTATAAAGTGGTCCTGTGCCACTCCTTCAGTGTTACCTCACACTATTGTCAGTCTCATGACTACACACAACAGAGCCTTGTATTCAGTCGCGTCTGTGAGAAAAAGGCTCTCAGCCCCCGGCTCTGCTTTTATATATACAGTTATTTTTATTTTAATGTGTCTGAGCCATAAATTAAGAGGACAAATGAAGCTGTGTGCTTCTGTGCCTATGTGTGTGTTTGAACTGTATGAGCCAATCCAAACAGGGGCGCTGACATCCTTGAAATGTGTTTCTTGCTCAGCTTCATAGCTCCCAGTCATCAGCAAACAGTGCTTTAGATGAGTGGGGGGGGTCTGGGAGTAAAAACCAGCGCTGACCTATGTGACCTTGTGGCCTGTAGGGAAAGGGAAACACACAAGAAGAAGACAGAGAGGGATGGGAGGAAAATGGGATGGGATAGATGGAGATAAAAGGGGAAATAAAGAAGGGAAACGGTATAAAGAGTGAGGGCGGGATACTGAGAAACGGCTGCAAAGCAATAGCCACAAAAATCACCCCTTTAACATCAAGGGCAACAGCGATTATTAAGCTTTCCTCTGCTTTGGCAGCATAGTTAAGTCTGTGTAGAAGTACAATAAAGATAGCGAATTATGACTGAGATGTATTTCTGCCTGCTGAGAATGGGTATCAGTGAGGAGTCCATTTGAAAGCTGTGTTCATTACCTTACGCAATTTGATTTTTGTGAAATCTAAGCAGAATTTTTAATGGTATGCCACACTGCTCAATAATTCCGCTGATAAGAGCCAGCGAGAATGGGAGTGCAATGGCCTGTGTAAATCTGTGACTGAAGACATTGCGGTTATCGCTCTCCCGCCGCCATCCCCATCCCTTCCTCCATCCGTCCCTTACTCTCTACTCATCCTTCACATCCTTTCTTCTCCCTTCGCTTGGTTTTCTTGCGCTCAGGTGCCTGCGCGCCCTCCTACGATCTCTTCCTCTCTTATTCGGATCCCATAGCAACGCTCTGGCCCATATGTGCTTCCTCGCTGTCCTTTTTCCTGCCAAGCGGCCGCGTACACATGGTGATCGATTGTCTGCGCCTTTAGACGAGCGCATTTAAATACATTTTTATCTCGTCTGAAGCTCTTCCGCTTCTTGTTGTCCTTTTTAATAAAACAAGATAAAGTCGGGCTTCATTAAAAAGGTCGCTGTTTGTTTATGCATTGTTGTCGTTGTTGTGGAGGTTGAGGATCACAGAGAGACCTTGCAGGTATATCAGCTCCCATCAGGCAGGGACCTTTCATTACACTCCTATACTAATAATGTTAAAAAAAAAAACACACGCACACATAGAAAAGATAAGGGTCCCCTTAAAAGCGGATGCATTATTTAACAGAGCCAGCTAATGGCCCAGATTGTCCAGTAACAATTGAATAACATCAGCAGATAACAGCGAGCCTTTGCTCTGCGCCTTTTAAAGGATGGCCCTGTGAAACCATAGATAGTGGCCTCGCACCGACGAAGAGGAGGAGGAGGAGGAGGAGGCCACTTCCCCAAGCCAGGCCACAAAACATTGCTCCATCAGAAAATAAGATCACCACCAGAGGTCCAGACTGGAGAAGAAGAACAGGGAGAGTAAAAGGGGATAGAGGAGGGGATGGAGGGGGAGGAAATCAATAACATGTTGGTCAGTATTAATCTGGCATCAATGTAGCCTGTATCTTTTACTTTTCATGGTAATGGCTCCAGTGATCTCCTAAAGTGCCTCTCAAGTGCTTAGAGGGCTACCGATAGCATCTTATCAGGGCCAGAGGAGACCGCTGGCCAAGGGAGGGAGGGTGGGGCAGATGTCGGGGATGGGGTAGCCTGAGGGGTGGTTACGGGGTCCTGGGACAGTTTAAGGAGGCATAGATGACCAGTATCACTTCTACAATCACTGGTCTGGGCGATGGGGAACACACGTTTGGTAAGGGGGTTAGGGGGCTTCGTAAAACATAACTTTTAATTTCATTTTTATTTCGGTATGGAAGCATTCACCCTGCACCGATTGGTGCTCTGGCAGTATTTACAATGATTTTTACTGGGATGACAGGTTTTTCTTTTTCCACTCATGTACAAATGAATTGACTGTGTCCTTGATACCAGGGCTGTCTGCATGTGATAACTGTACACAAATCTTGAATGAATTGTGAAGCTGGACATGGTCTGTTGCAATTTTTACACATGTGGTCGTAGATTTAGATTCGGAGTGGTTATGTGAAAACCGTAAAGAGATTAGTGCACCATCGACAAGTCCTTCCTTTTAACAGTTAATGTCCAGTTCTCTGACTGGCTCCTTAACAACAGTATCGTATAGAAGCTCCTTCCTTTACATAAGCCCACGAGCTTACACACATGAACCAGATATCTATAACAGTTGCGCAGCTGTTAGTGACTATGTGAGCATCACATTGTCACAGAAATGAGCCTAGAACAACTGTTCAGAGCGAACAAATTCATTATTTGAATAATGAATGTGCCTTTTAGTTTGGGTTTAGGCTGCAAAAGCACTGTGGTTGAGGTTCGAGTGATTGTCATTTATGTCTAATAAGCCAGCCCATGCTTCCTTCCCCCTAATCTTAACTAAATGCCTAAAAACTAATTCAGCAGCTTTTGGCTCTTTCCTTCAGGGGTCACCACAGTGGAACATGTTCTGCACATTGATTTGGCATGTGTTAATACGCCCGGTGCCCTTCCTGCCGCAACCCTCCCATTTTATCTGGGCTCAGGACTGGCACCCAGGTCGCCCTTGGTGCCTAAACATAATCTTAAAACAGTTGAATCAGGCTGCACTAGATGTCATAAGACAAGATCAGATAATGTGGCAGATGCAATAGGTCATTAAGGAACGTTTGCCTCGATATGTTAACAGAAAACATATTCTACGTGTGACAACACATTTTTTTTGCCATTTAGTCATTTTTGGAAGACGCCGTTGGTTATTACCACTTATGGCCCCAATGACAGAGGGTCTGCAAATGTCACACACACTGTTTTGAAAGCTTGAAATTTGTTTTGAAGTTTTGAATCATTATTATTTACATGAAACTAAACCCACAGTTTAAGCATTTTAGTCGGCAAAACTATCTGCCAGATATGATTTTGATGCCAGTTTTCTCATCAGATATTTGGCAAGATGACTAATGGGTGTTTATTCCTATAGGACGGTGTGACAGTCTCAAAGAATTAGTTTTTTTCCTTCACATTTGTTTTCTTTCTTTAAAGTCGTCATACATCTGCAAAACGGCGTCGCAGTACGACCGATGATAAATTGGGGTGGGGTACTGATGCCTGATGGATGTGGTCCACCCTGCAGGGTATATGGAGGATTCCTCAAGGGAGGGAGGAAGGACAGATATAAACTAAGTAAGTGTGTGTGTGTGTGTGTGTGTGTGTGTGTGTGTGTGTGTGTGTGCCAGGCATTGGCAGCATGCCCTACTCACTGATCCTGTTGGATGCCTTCCATTGGCCCTCTTCCCCTTAACTCTCCCGTTCCTCCCTCTCTCTGTATTCCTCTTCCTCTCTCTTTTTATTTCAACAACGGTTCTAGTTAAGGCGGCAGTGAACGTTCTGTAATTCTAAACTCCGCATGTAACACGATGAAGAGAAGGAAACCAAAGAAAAGGCATAATTGAAACACCAGTCATCTTCATTTGAGACGGCAACCACCTACACGCTGGACACCAGCAGCTGCAGTACACACATTTATTTTTTGTGCTGCGCAATTCCAGCTAAAAAACAGGAAGTGTTTGTGTCAACAGTGGAATCTCCACTACTATCATGTGTTTTAAGGCCCAGTGTTTGGGTGTCGCCTTTTGGGAATGTCTCCTTCTGTCTTGTCCAGCTTATACAGCAAGCTGAGAGACATCTGAAATGCTGTATATCTAATGAAAATGTTTTAAATCTCTATGCCCACATAACTATTTGGGATTATCCAATATCTTTACAAATAGAGCTGATTATCCCATTAAGCTGAACTCTTACTATAAATAGTGTTTTTAATACCAATGTAGATTTGAGGGGGCCAGAGCAGAGGGGTGGAGGGGATAAGTGTTTTTGGCGATGTTTTTTTTTTTTTTTTTGATGCCCCCCTCCTCCCCTCCATCCTTCCCTTCCTCCCAACACATACACACTCAAACATGTACCAGCTCTGCTTTGTGCCCGTGGTCCTTTCTGTACACTGTGAATATTCTACACTAATACCATTCTCCAAATGTCAGAATGGGGAGGCATAAAAACCTTGGCTTTATGATTTTATTTTTCACCTCCAGAGAAAAAGTCCAGGAGAGTGTTTCTTTTATTCCCAGTCCCTCTCTCCGTCTCTTCCTCCATCTCTCTTCTGTCTGCTGCGCTCAGTCTCTCTATTCCCGCTTCATTCTATTCCATTTATTCATATTCAACAGTCAATCATTTTCTGAAAAAAAAGAGAGTGAGTGAGAGTGAGGGAAGAAGGCAGAGAGAGAAATCCGGAGATTGCAGATGGAAGTGGTATTTTTTTTTTTTCATGTTCTTATCCTTCCGCATTTGAACCGGCGATGTGGAAAAGCGCTAGGAGCACCGCTTTACATAGCAGCCTCCCTCTCATCAAAAGCCGCCAATCGGGCCTAAATCAGCATGCAAAATGCCACTCAACCCTGTAGCCTTTATTAAAGTTTGCAGGGACTCAATTTGAGATAGCGATCGTTCCTATTAAAAAGCCAAATGTAAGATAGTTTTTTTATATAAATCTCAGGGTGGAATGGAATTGTTAATCAGCATAGGCTGATGTGATTTCTCTGTCACAAATCCTGCCCAGGGCTCAGCGGCACACCAGCTTTACCGTAACTTCGGGCTTAGCAGTCGCCACGGAAACCAGGGGAGGAGGGTATGGGAGGTGGGGGGGCTGCGAGTGGATTCGGGTGGAGTGAGTGTGTGCGTGTGGTGTGAGGGGGTGAGGGGGTGTAGGTTGGGTGATGGGTGGGGACGAGGAGGAGGGGGGGGGGCAGCTTAGCCCCAGTGCCCACACCCCTCCAACCCCGCCAGCCTCCATCAGCAGCCCTCCTTGATGAGAAGGGAGCTGATAACGGAGCTTGATTGGATTTGAGGCAAAGTGCTGGAGTGTGTTTTATTTTGCACGGCTGCAAATGCAATCTCTGACCTGTGGCTGCAGAAAAACCAGAAAACAAATAAAACAACACTGTCACCTCACCTGCAAATTCCTTTGAAGTCAAAGGGAAATATTGCGTGCACTATTTTTGCCGGAGCTCTTTTCTGTTGTTTTGAGTTGTTTGCCTATGTTTGTTTCTATGTAAGACGGCCGTGCTGTGTGAGAGTGTGAAATTGGGCGGCCCCCTAGTGTGACCCAAGTGCCGGGGTTTTAAAAGCATGAGAGTGGTAGCTGTCCCTCCTTCACTGCTGCCAACGCCCCTTCATAACAACCATTTTTACCCCCGCCCCCCCAACATTTGGCCTACGTCCTGCCTGGCACAGCCTCCTATTTGTAGGCTGAGCTGTGGACCCTTGGCCCCCTCAGACCCTGTGGTTCTCTGGATCTGTATCAGCCACGCTTAGAGCGCAGCACCAGCTTAACCTCCCAAAACTCCATAAAACACATACACACACACGCACACACTTATATAAAGGAAGTCACAAACTGTACATGTGGGAGTGGATTAAAGAACCCGCACAATAAGGAATGAATGAGTGTAGTCATGGTTTCATACATGCTATAATGCCTGTTCCTCTTATCCAATTTGAGGCATAGCCAGAAAAAGGTTGTCCTGTTGCAGATATGATGGTAAACAAATTAAGCTCTAGCTCGCAACTGATTGGTTCACATTTGCAGGAACGCCTGGCCAAGGGAACACAACTGCGTGATGCATTGTTGGGTTGCCTGGCCAATGCCCTTTACAACTGTATCAGCAAAGAACCCACTTCTGCTCCATCATGAGAAGCCAAATACACTGAGGTGGCAGATTCCATGAAAACACAATCCAAATATACATTTGAAAGTCGGGATAGGAGATTTTTTAAAAGTATCTCTGTATATGTATATACACGCATACAATCATAATTTGATGACCTTCCCCATGCCAAGCCCGTTCTCCCATCCTCCTGGTAATTGAATGTGATTTAATGGTGAGATGCCTGTGTGCCCTGTAATCCAACACTAGAGAAGAAGGGAAGGTAATGCCAGCGGCTGTCAGGCACAGGGTTCGCTCGACTCGGTTGTGAGTATCAGAACAAAACATACAGTATGGAATCAACATCAGCTGGAATCAGTAGGAACTGGGTAATGATCAGATCCCATCTCACCTGTTGAGATGTGACCTGAAAAAAGTTGCGAGCTCCATTACAGCGACCATGTTGTTGGGGTCAACAAAGAGCTTAAGAGTTTAAGAGTGTTTGTAATGATGCACATTCCCTGCTTTTGTCTGCATCTGTGTCATTGTAGTCTGTGGTTTGGATTAGCAGCTCTCTAACCTGGCATGGAGTCAGCCGTCTCTGTCTGATGATGTCACAAAGCTCTTAGCTGATGGTTATCTGTCGGTTTGGCTGAAGCCGCCGGGTTTGGCTCAGCCGCAGTGTCTTGTGGTGTTGTTAGCAGGCTTGTGGTGCACGGGCTGATGATTGCATTCATCACGCTGCCATAGGACACATTATCAAGAGGAGTGATTGGGCAGATTGCAGTAAGGAAAAGCTCGGCCATCTCAAGTGAAACCCGACCATCTGACAGAGGTCAAGGCTGAACTAAACAATCCCGGATCCAACTATGATCCACCAAATAAGAAACTACTGGGCTGTCGTTGGGGTAGGACAAAGGTCTTATTTTGACATGTGGGTGACATAAGGAGATCATTTACTATGAGGTATCTGTGTGTCACATAGTTTAACACTAAAAACAGCTCGTGTCATGTTAAGCTAGCCCACAGACATAATTCCAACATACGTTTGCTGCATCTTTAAATTAGTAATCATGTGTATCGAACATCTGGAGTACATGAAAGCCTAAAGCATATGTGTCTCATATAATGTACACATCCTCTGACCTTTTTTACTCCTGTCAGTTTACGACTGCACATCCATAAACCATGCTTTAGCTATTGTGCATAATTGTACATCTGAATGAAATGATGGTGAAATCGGTGCAGATTTTTCCTCTTTGTTCAGGCCGAGTTGCTGCTCCTCTCGGTCTCACCCATTTGGACCTTTCCGTGATCATTTCTACACATTGTTTAGCGTAACTATTCTTTAAAAGAAAGAACAAAAACGTGGAAAAATGCGGAAGAGCACGGTGCAGATACAAAGCCATATGTCTCAAACATGTCATATTCATTTCATTTTCTCTCAGCAGGAGCAGCATGGAGGGCTATCAGGGAGCACACTGTATGTATTAGTATCAACACGGCAGGCGATGCATCCCATCCAGTGAAGTCTCCTCACATCAGCACAGGGCTGGAGGACAATCTTTTGTCTTCGGTATGAGGGCGAACACACACATACACACTTGCAAAACGGCTGCCAGACAAACATACATTGCTTTTGGGAGTGTTGTTGCAGTATATTTTCTCCTCTCTCTCCTCTGTATGATATGTTTACCAAATACCTGTTTAGAATGCGGCGGTGGCAGTGCCGCGCGCTCCCTTCCAGTCCCCGAGGATGCTCGGCGGTAAATGGCGGTATTATTTGTCAGTTCTGGCAGTGTCTTGAGGCTGCTTCAGAGAGATACAAGGAGGCAACTGATAAGGAGAGCATCAGAAGGGCAGTTAATTGCCTCCAGTCTCCGGGAGCTGGGGAATATTTAAAATCTATGGGATTAAAGACAGATTAAAAACTGCAGAAGCAGTGGGCCCAATGGCGCTTAAAGATTGCAATCAGCAAGGGTAATGGCGGAGAAGAAGGAGGGGAGAGAGAGGGAGGGGGAAAAAAAAAACACTGAACGAATGCAGCGGCTGGGGGTGTGGGGTGGGAAGAGAGGGTGGGTGAAAAAAAATGACAGATAGGAAATTCAGATCCGCTCCTAATGCCCAGGGTTCCATCTTGTAAGCACGATTCATCTACGTGTAAATCGTTTTTTCCCCGTCTTTTCGTTTTCTATTTCTTTTTTTTTTTCCCTCCCCTCCTCATCCGAGGCCTGCTTTGCTAGCATTGCTGCTGCTGCTTCTCCGGCGCTTTGCTCGGCAGCTCTTATCACTCCATCGGTGAATTAAAAGCGCTTCTCCCTGTGAGGATTAAGGAGGTTGATTGAAGACGGTACGAAAACTAGCTAATAAGTCGAAAATGTCAGAAGGGCACTCTATCGAAACTGTGTACTTTTCATATAAAAGCTGACGAGAAAGGGGGGGAGGAAGGGAGGGATGGGAGGGTGAGTGAGGAGGGAGAAGGGGAAACTGTCATGTCAGATGTGGCGGAAGGGAAGACAGTGGGAAGGAGAGGACAGAGGGGAGCCAAAATGCTGTTTTTCATCTGGTTAGAGAGGGTCGTGGCTCTGTTTTCTGTCGTGGTCTTGGGCGTGAAATCTATATGCAGCAGCAAGAACAAAAGAAGGGCAAATGGCAGTTTTCTTCCACCCCAATAAGGAGAAATGATACCCTCACAGCTTAATGCGTGATACAACTATGACAGAGGATAGGGTTATAATGTTATCATTAGGGATTTTAATGACATCCAAAGCTTATCGGACGAATCTGAAGGCATCACAAATTACAGAAGAAAGAAAAACATGGGCCACATACACTGATATGTCTCTGTTTGGGTTAAAGAGGACAAGATGTGCCGAATCCTGAATTGTTTTCCCACCTTATCAGAAGCCCACTCACTTAATCCTGTTAATGACTACATGAGATACTTAAGGTATCATCTCCAAAATCAGCCATTTCGCTTCACATATCAGCAAAATATCTGTAGCAGTTTTTTTTTTTAAATCCATAGTTTTCTCCCTCTCCTCTCCTCTCCCTCTCGCTCTCTCTCTGTCTGCAGTCTTTCGTTGAAAGATTAGCCTTATAAATTATGCATTGGTGGGTAGTGGGGGTAATCCGAGGCAGAGATAGGATCGCTAGAGTGTTGAAGGGGCATCGGAGAGGCAGCGCCACCATCATAAATATGAAACAGATGTTGGGTGACATTTTAAAAAGTGAATCCAATCCCCTCCTCTGCTGCGTCTGGTGTTTTATATGGACAGAAGAACCTGACATCCTTTGCCTTCTCTCTCTTTCACTCTCTCTTACTCACCGTTGCTTTCTACCCCCTCCACTCTTCCCTCTGTCTCCCTTTTTCGCCATAATCCTGTGGAACCAGTGATGCATAGATTATACTCTCCCTTTATCCAGCATGTGTCTTATTTGTGTGATTGAGCCAAGCAAAAAGTCTAAATACCAGTTCCATCAATAACATCTAAAATGGCATCTAATCTACCCTGATTTGTGTCTATTTTAAACAATCCTTTTAGGAAGACAAAATTAAATGATCCCTTAAGAAGGTGGAAAATACACATGCATGCATGTGAATGTGAGGGTTATGTAAATGTGAGATGTTTCAGATACAGAGAGATGTTACGATTGCATCTCTCGGCGGTGCGCACATGAATACGAAGAGCTGCAGCTTCCACAATGCTCTCCTAATGCGTTTGGATGGGCGGCGTGGTTGTGGCGTACGGGTGTGATTGTTCTGCAGCTGGCAGCGGCCCTGAGGACTCCTCGCCGGTGTCTTTCATGGCAGGATGAGAAAAGACGCCACAATTGAGATCGTCCTTCTCATCCCGCTTTGTCTCGGCTGCTCTGCCACTTCTCACAACGGCCTCAACTCTATTCTGCTGCTCCCCATAAAGGCTGCTGTTGTTGCCGTGCACTGTCATGCATTGTTTGGTGCTACAAAATGAAGATAATTCTTGTTGGAACGATACTCACGCTTTTGTTTGCATCTTTCTTTCTCTTCTTGTGTTTGCTTCCTTTCGTTCTTCCTGCTTTGGCAGTAAAAAGAAACCTTGAGGGCATGAGTGACTTATAGAGGGTTATGGGTCAAGTTGTTGTTAGTAACCAATCATAACGTGTGATCAGACGCCACAAAAGCGTGAAAAGCTTAGTGGCAGAAGGAGAGATGGGACACTTGCCAGAGCAAAACATGCAAGGAAAATTCAGAGTTGCTGTGTACAAAGTCAGATGCAGAGTAAGATTTAAAACCTGCATACTCCCATACTCCAGAACCCTCAACACATACTTGGAATTTCATACAAATGTGCAACTTCAAAACCAGAAATTTACTGACAAAATATGATATAAATATAGTAATAAGCAGTTTTGTGCGCTACACAGAGTAAAATCACAACCACTTTGAAGATTATAATTGCTGTTCTAAGACTGAAGGACACCAACGACTGTTACATCAGGCTAAGTTTAGGTTAAATGTGTTTAAAATGATTGACATAGTTAAAAACACCCGTGTGAAGCAGTCAGTTACCCCTTAATAAGTTAATTGCTCACATCTGGCAGCGTGCCTACATTACTATAAATTGTGGACAAAACACAAGCTGTCAGATTATAGATAAATGTTTACATATCAAACTTGCCCTCAGGTTAGTCAACCTGTTTGGGAGAGAAAACAAGGGTGAAATTATGACTCAAGCTGTAGGTTGTTAACATCCACCTCAGATGTGCAATGAGAGATCGTTACTAACATTTCTGTGCGCTCACTTTTCACTGGTTGTGGATCATCTAGATAAACTGCAATTTGCCCGATTGTGTGACAATTTATGTTTTTTTGACTTTATCAAGGGTCACGTTGTTAATACAGATTGAGTGAGTTGCAATAAATGGGATTTTTCATTTTGAGACTAATGTCACAACATTAAAGGTCAAGAAAAGACAAGTCAGTCATAGCTATATGACAGCTGATGCAAAGCAAGTTAATATGCAAAGAAAAAACTACAAAAAGACAGGAGGATGTACGCTAACAGTATACAAGCTGTTAAACTAGAGTCACAAGTTTGAAAAATAAATAAATAATAGAAATACTTGATAAAAGTAGCAGGCGACGATGGAAGGACGAGGGGATGATAGAGAGCGTGATAGAGAGAGAGAGTGATGGCCTAGAGAAAGTGTGATAGCAGCAAGGCAGAATGACGGAGGGAGGTGTGTGTGTGTGTGTGTGTGTGTGTGTGTGTGTGTGTGTGTGTGTGTGTGTGTGTGTGTGTGTGTGTGTGTGTGTGTGTGTCGTGTCTCCGGGGGCTTTGCTGAGCCCTCCCCTGGCCTGTCAGTCAAAATGGAATGAGGAGGTCTTATCTTTCTGCACACGTGACCCCTAACCTGACCTCCTGCTGCTCTTTCTCCTTCTCCTCCTCCTCACTCCCACCTACCACCCTCCCTTTGCTTATGCACCTGCCTTTTCCCACTCCTCCATCCTTTTTGCTTCAGTTCCCTCCGTCAGAAAAATTATAGCTAAATTTTGAAAACATATCCACGTACTTGCCTGTAGTATTTATGTGCACGAGTGTCAGCAGGTCGACAGTAAAGCTGGTCTAGTTTTGCCAGATAGTTCAACATCCTATTTAACTGAGAGTGACCGCCCACGTACACACATGCAAACTGTGTATGGAGGCCCCGTCACCTGAGGCTGCAACGTTACCACAGCAACCATTCCTGAATGGTTGGAAGTGTCACATTCCTTAATGACAGCACAGTAAATCTGCCGGGTCATCTGCAGTATCACACACTCTCACTGCAGGTGCTGCAAAGCTACAGGTTGTACTCATCACTAATGAGGTAGATGTATGGGCTTCATGCCACATGTCGAGCCTGATGTCATGGGAAGTCAGTGGTGCCAAAACATTAATACCACCTGGTTTAATGTAAAAATATGATGTTTGAATAAAAATATTCAAAACCAATAAATGTTCATGTATCATTGTGGGTTAGGCACCTGTCAGCACATAAAGTGGTTAAAATCAGCTCCACGTTTAGCAACAATGACCTTTGACACTTATTGTTTTAAGTAATTACTGTACGTGTTTTGCCATAATCAGTATTGTTTAAAATACCTTGTTTTCCTAGTGCAGTACTTTTACTTTTGAACCTGTTGTCTCTAAGCACAAAATAGTGCAGCTACAGCCACCGAGAACAAGCTTTTGCTGCTGTTGGACCAACAGTGTAAAGTCAGGGACATTGTCCTCAGTGTGTCCTTAGACTTTGGTGGACAGACCCACTGTTGGCATTGTATGGGTCAGGGCTAGTACTGCTGGAGCCACTATATCTCAGTGCGACTGCTTTTAGGTCCAAACAAAAATGGAAGAAATGAGATTTCGAATCACGAGAAAATGGGCCCCCAGGACACAGGCAGACTGAAGGACACCCCTGACTGAAAAAGAGACAGGAGACCCTGTGCCATTCATTCAACCAACTGGTTCTTCCTTTCAAAATGGGCAAGTATTTAGAACAATACTCTGCCCTCTGAAATGAGAAATGACATGATTTATTTCCTATCATTCCACTTAACCTTTGTATGGATCTTTGTCCCCTGAAAGATCCACGTGTTGAAATTTAGCTCCTCCATTCAAGCCTGCTAAGTTTATATGCAGGGAGTGTGAAAATATTTGAATCTTCATGCACTTCCTAACGGGACGGCATCATTCTTGGCATAACCTTCTCTTAAACAAACAGAATAAAAACAGGTAAAGGTAATATTAAAGCCAGCTTCACCTCCACACTGTGTGCGTCTCCATCTGCTCCTTTTACCTTTCTGCTAAAACTCAGACGAGAAACTTTCTCCAGCTCTTTCCGTTTTGTGCCTTATGGCTCACTTTCAAACACAGGTGAAAGTGGTGGGGGGGCAGCTAGGGCTACTAATACAACAATCCCCTGCACCTTTCCCTCTCATTGTCATGCCGTTCAGTAATGGCTTTCGCAGAAGGACTTTGTGCCCGTCAGAATAATTCAACAAATTGTCAGATTGTTTGAACAGCGGTGGAGTTATCCATCCTCTGTGTGAATTATGAGCGAACACTGAAACTCAGTGGGAGTTTTTCCACTCTCTCCATTCTTCCCCTCCCAGTAAAACAAACATTTGAAGGCTTTTGTGTTGCCTGCCTGTATTTTACCATTTCAAAACGTTGTCTTCTTACGGGTGATCTAAACTATAATCACCTTGACATCCGTCAAGCTTCGGCATGAAACAATGCCGCACGGCTGCTCAGAGCTGAACATCAATAAGCTTAGAGGCACACTGCTTTTCCCTGACGCCGATTTACACTTTAATGCAAATAGCCGGCTTTGTACTCTCCATATGAAAGGTGTTATTAAATCTTATTTTGCATTATTCTGGGGTTGGGGGGGATAAATCTATCAAAGGGTTCAGAATTCAATAACTTAGTTTTTTGTTGTTTTTATTTATTCAAAATTTTAATTAAGTTTTGATTCCAAATGCATAGGGGGGGAGGGGGGTAAAACTGGTGGCTAGTGACAAGAGAGGAGGAAGAAATCCCTGTGAAGTTTCAACCCCCCACCACCACCACCACCAAACTCCTCCTCCTCCCACATCTTCCTCTCATTTACTCACTGTCAAGAGCACTCTCTCTAAATAAGAGCTGCTCTTTTTTTTGTTTTTTGTTTTTTTTCTGAATGGGGGATGTTCGGTATGTGGGGATGTGATGCAGGAACTTTGGGTCAGCAGGTGAGGATGGGGTTCCTGTAGGTAGTGCACACAAGTCTCTCCAGGTCAAGCGGGGTCAATCCCTTCTGAACCTGGCTCATCGTGCTGTAAATTTATGGTCCCCCTTCAGGCCCCCTGGGCCCCACCCAGACTACTGTAGGAATTATTCATGCGCCCTGTGGCTTCATAGCTCTGCTGGATCAGCTGTTCCACTCTCAGCGTGACCGCACAGGTACGGTCACATGGTTAATGTTTAACTGTAGGGGAAATAAGAAACTCAGTACATGCAATGATTTACAGTACACTGTTCTTTTTAAAATATGCAAACTATGATGAACATCACTTAATTTAAAATTTAAAATCTTTTGTCAAAATTGACATTTTCAAAAATAAACCAAATTCAGAAGACAGATGACTGTATGTGTGTATGAGTTTAAATATTCACTATTTGACTAATACATCACTTCTGTGACACTGTCAATGTGTGATATGGAAATCAGATTGTCACCATCATTGGGGAATAATATGGTGGCAAATGCACCGTTTGAAGAGGGACATGCATTAGGCCCATAAGGGCCAACTTTGGACATACAAGGGTATTTAGCATCAACACCAAAGCGGAAGTTTTGATTGTGGTATTTTTGCTATTATTTGAATATTCATTACCATATATTTTTATTTTATTTAATTCAAATTCCAAATTTCATTAAAACAACAAATTTTTATGCTATTTGTCCTACATTTTGATTACTTTTTACTTAATACCTGCAGTACCCATATTTTATATATATATGTATATACACAAGTCAATATATCGTGTTACAGATATGGAAAAAGAAAAGTTATGCCCTGTATTCTGACCGTAGCCACTGTGCTTTGACCTCCGTATGAGGCCCAGGCCATGGTCTGACTGTAAAGAGGGGTGGCGTTGTGGTGTTGTGCAATTGGAGTTTTGGATGATGGGGGGGTTTGGTCTGAGTGGAGGTGTCAGATGTTGGCTGCGGTCTCTGAAAACAGCCCTAAAAGCCTTGTGCTTTCAATTAAAACATCCATCACGGATTACTCACACAAAAACATACCTTCAGCCTGCTAAGAGTGGTGCTGTTACTTACAAAGGGCTTACAAATCCCACCTCGCTGCCTCAGGCTATGACATCTCACTAACACACACACACACAGAGACACACTCCTCTCTCTTTTCACTGCACTCCTTTTTCCCATCCGTCACCGTCATCTTTGCTCTCTGCATATGTGCAAACGTTGAGGAATGACCCGCTGAACGAAACAATAACTGCTGCAAACTTATTTTTAACTTGATGAGTGGTGGCAGACGATGGGGTGGCTCATCTGCACAGGAATGCAGCTTGGCTCACGTCAGGCCGTCAGACAAGTTGGGAAGCCCACACCGCTTTATAGACAATACGTCCAACTCTGACTCCCTTACCTCCCTCCACCTCCCCCAGCACTACCAGACGGGCTGTTTAGGGACGTAACCAAACCCCCAGCTAGTGTGTGTGTGGCAGACATACCTGCCATAGTGGCTGCCATGTTCTTCCTACTTTTCACAGAGGCTCAGGTAACCTCCCTTCCCAGAGGATGCCAGTTTGAAAAAAAAAAAAAAAAGATCATTTTAGGTAAGGAGGAGAAGAAAGACAGAAATGTCTTTCTGAAGAAGCAGTGAGGAAGTAGGAAGCGAAAAAAGGAGGGGCTGCCGGGGTGAGAGGGTGCTGAGTTTGCAGTAACCACAGCGCCCTTCCCACCTCCTCCCCTTACCCCAGTGCCCTTCCCTCCCTTCTTCCTGTTTAGTGTATCATATTCATTTTCAGATAAATGTGCTCAGAGGCTACTGTTGGGCTCGCAGATATACTCCCCGACTCGGCTTCGAGCGCAGACGACCGTCGATCCATTCTCCCTCCAAACCTCTCTCTCAGATCAGCTCGTGTTTACATAGCATTACCATATATTAAGCCTCGCATTTTCATGCATAGTGTCCCTGTCGCAATTCTGACAGCAGAAAAGAGGGGAGAAGCAACTGGAGGCCCAAAGGGAAAGGAGCAGCCCTATTCCCTGCCATTGATATTCATTACAGCAGATCTACAGAGGCTGAATCTGCTTCCCGCCCCCTTGGGGACAGAAACACTTTATGTCCTTATCAGTGTTGGGAACAAGGATTTTCTCCTCAGCTAACAACAACACTGGCTGCAGCTACACTGGCTCGTCCTCTGCCTGCGTTTCTTTAGGCCCCGGCAGTTAGCGTCGCTTCGAAATGTGTTTAATCTCTGCGAACACAGCCCACCTCGCTCAGATAAGGTGAGGCTGGGGCGTCTGCAGATGACCCACACCTTCTCACGCACACATACACCAGTATCCACCCCCCCCGCGCGCACACACACACACACCAGTTGGTTCCCATGTACACATCATCTCCACATAATGGTGGGCATCTCATAGCAACACAGTCACCAATCTCCCATGAATTACCTCCAGGTCCTGCAAGCGAAAGCAATCACACGTTGTGTTTGTGTGCGCGTACGTGCATCGACTTGGGTGGAGTTTGCTGATGTTGACCTTTGGAGAAAAATCTAAGTTGCTTGTTACTCATAGAGTAGAGGTGAGAACGTGCTTCGACTCAAAGCTTCAGTTAAAAAGTGGAACTATAAGAGCAGTAATCAGCTGAAACTTACAGAAAACAACTGCAGCACGTGTTGATTTTGGAAGTCAGTGTTCACCACTTTCATTAAAAACTCACTGTCACGTCTACAGTGGAGTTGCATTTCAAAACCCATCACTAAACATCCTATATTTGTCTTGCACCATATTAAATATTCCTCGAATCAGCATTATTAAGCCTCGCATGTGAAAACTCTCCCACCACCCAACTAATAATTCTGTTTAACTGTTTAATGCGCTAATGGTTAAGAGTGTGTAAAGTGCATGAAGCAGGTGGCTGTTCACCTGTTCTCGACACCCACCAGGGAGTGTGCCTGCTGCTGGTTATCTCTTATGTGTATGTATGTTTGTGGTTTATCAGTTAAGCCCCAAACAGGGAAAGTTCATCCTCTGTATAGATCATATCAGAGAGTGTTGACAGCAGAGAGTCTTGGGTAAGCTGCTGTGTGAGCACATGACGAGCGCTGTGACTTGGCTTTGTGTTGTTCTAGACAGATTTCACAATTAATCACCGTTCTGGCACGAGATTCCACACAGGCTCAAGCTACCGAGGAGACGGAAAAGGCCTAGGCTGTGAATCATTTTGTGTTAATGTTGTCAGCTGTGTTTAGATTCACTATTAGCCCTGAGATCAAAATTCCATGTCGGCTTTAGTCGTATTTACTAAACCTCATCCTTCTCCTTTGTGTTTTAGTCTCGTCTAAGTCAAAGATAAACTTTTCAGTCTAGTTTTAGTCATTTGGCTGCGACAAAAATAATCTGCCACGCACAGGACGGACAGGTTGCATGAATAAAAAAAGCGGCTTGACGTGGAGGAAGTCAAAGTCAGTTTTTTTTTTTTTTTTGGCCACAGAGTGAACAGTGAAGGCTTCATTCGCTTGACGCGTGTCCGCACACTCTGACCCACCCAGGCTTCCTCACCTCGATGTGTGGGGAGCAATCGTGGATCGTAAACAATCAGGTACAGTAAGAGTTTACCCACACTCTAGACGACCAAAGGGGCCAAGACAGTAATGCTATAAAAAAAAAAGTAAAGCTTTGCATAGGTTGTATGCAAATTTAGAAATGAAGGGACAGCAATACTAGAGTGCTCAACTAAATTAAAGATGTTGGACCTTTTGATTAGTATCTTGTGCTATTTATTTATTTTTATTTTTTTTTAAACGTACACTATCTACTACCTACTTATCAAGTCTTAGACCACTATCACCATCTCCTCCTGTACTGGAAAAGCTTCAGTTTCAAACTCCTCATAATCAGAATGTGGCTTGGGCTTCTTACAGTTTACAAGCTTCATGGAAATTAAAAGATCTGTTATCTTCAACAGGAACATTTTTGGGTAATGATAGTTATTTGCCACGGCCAACAACGTGATGTGACATTTTCCGCTTGTCCATCCGTCCACCCCTCCCTCCATACCTGCGGGGGCCCCAGAGGAAACAAAGGACAGAGAGGATAGTTGTTTTAAGAGGAGAATCTGCACCTTTTCATTTGAAGGGAGGACACAAGCCTTATTATCTGCCTGTGACAGCCACAAATTACTGCTGGCTCCCCGGCTCAGCATCCACATCCGCACACATGAATGGGCACACATAGACCCCTCTCTCTGTGTTTTTTTTTTTACACAAGGCTTTTCTCCTGCTCCCTCTAACTTTTACTCGTTTTGTCTCTACCTGTACGGACACCAAGGTGCCCAACATGAAAAGCAGCTTCTGCTCCAAACTCAACTTATGGTTAAAGGTTTGAGGTGAAGGTTAAGGTTTGGCTCACACTGGTGAGAGTTAGGTCATGCGGTTGGCTTTGAGAATTGAGCTTTTGTTAAGATAACGACAGTGATTAAAACCAGATATGAAGCTGATGAGGTGGATTTCAACATTAGAAGATCAGAAAAAGGGCATGCTCTCATGCAAACTGTGTGTGTGTGTGTGTGTGTGTGTGTGTGTGTGTGTGTGTGTGTGTGTGTGTGTGTGTGTGTGTGTGTGTGTGTGTGTGTGTGTGTGTGTGTGTGTGTAACTTAACCCTGGACAGGGCCCATCCTGAACGGCCCTAATTGGCCCTAATGCCGGCCTCGGTCTGCACTGCTTTCATGGCTGTAATTAGGCTAATGGAGGGCGCCGATGCCAGACTCGAAGCAGGACCAGTGGTCAGCAGCCATTGGACTAGCGGACTGTGGTCTCGGCAGCCTGCGAGAACAAGGAGGCCTTTAGAGGGCAGGCAGAGGCTGAATGGCTACAGGTAATGGTCATAGTGACAGTCACATTGGTGAGGGAGAGTGTCTGAACGACGGGGGATACCTGCCGATGACAGACACGATGCCAAAATGGCGCCAAAATGTTGTCTTCCTTTCACATGCACCTTGGCCTGAGCTTTTGTTTACAGGCACAGAGGTGAAAGAAAAAACGGAAAAGGTCATCTTCTCTGGTCTGAGAAACACTAGAATACAACGCAGAAGTTTTAAGTTTGAAATGGCAAACTAAGAATCATATTGTAATTCTGATGATATTACTTTACAAAATCAAATGCATTTCACTTTATAACAGGAAAAGCTCAGACAATGGTTTCAAATAATATCATTAAAACAAAAACTAACCAAACCTTAATTAAACAAAAGCAGCTATTTGCGTCTGTAAGTATCCAGCTGGTCGCTAATGTCTGTTTGGTGATAGACACATAGTATTCAAGAGCTGAGAACCTGATCCATTATTAATGCAAAGATATTGATTGTCGCGGCTGTCGGAAACTGGATTTTATTTTCATTTTTTCAGAATTTTGTCATTTCAGCTATTTTGTGACCCACAGAACAACATCACCTGCCCCATGAGGCATTTCTCCAGTTTGTCTGCACTACTTGGAGGTAGTGGTCCTAACAGACCGCGGTGAACTGACAGCCCCCAGATCCTGTTCCTGTTTGTGCTGCATGAATGTGGCGTACAGCGCGTGCTGCATTTGTGTACAGACATTTCCAGCATCTGCACACAAGCAGGAAGCCTGGACTGATAATTAAATGGCAGAAACGTGCACACGCAGCCAAAGTGTTTTGTAATCTAAGAGGCTTAACACAGCAAGGCTTCAGCACTGCAGCACCAGTGCGACGCCTCAGTCTGCCACCACCCAGTTTTCATTTCAAGGGTTTCTGCTTAAAGTCTTACTTACTTAAGGAGGAAAAATGACTACACTGCATATTTACTCCATCAAACACCCACCCCTCCTTTTCATTGCTCTCTCGCTCTCCCTTTTGTCAGATGACTGCAATATCCAATTTCAATTAGCTTATCTCTCCCACCTCCCTGTAATGGCCCTTGTCTTCTGTTATCACCTGTATTGGCTCACCTGCCTATCATTGAGGAGATGGGGCTTGACTGGGAGCTTCTAGACTGGTGTGTGGGTGTGTTTTTGGAGGGGTGTTATCATAGGGGGTGGTGACAAAGAGGTGGGAAGGTGTTAAAAGATACCCACAGATACAGATTTGAGGATCCAGTGATACACCTGCATTCACTCCGGCCCTTTTTCCACTAAGCTCGTTAGAGAACTGCTGCAGAAACTGTAATTTCGGAGCGGTTCTACGTGTCTCGACAGTCAAACAACCAGATCTCTTTGCTCTGCAACTTACATGAGGTCCTGATTTTTAAGGGTTGTAGCAAAAAGTAAATTTAAAAATATCATGACAAACCGAACTAATCTGTTGGACCGGTCATGTTTCCCAGTGTAGATTAAAGGGTGACTTTACCAATTTTCAGCTTGTAGCTTTAGTTTGGTGAATACAAGTATTTTAATGTTTGTAACTTTCTCTCTGCTTTGCCTATATTCACAAATATGTTTATGAATGCAGCTTACAAAAAAAAAAAAAAAAAAACTCCTCCAGATTACATAATCAGGAGTAATTTTTTTATTTTAATCATCAGGGGTGTCGGGCGACATCATCCAGAGGAGTTCTGAACAGCAGGTCAAGCAACACTACAGGCTCCATATTATGAGCAGAATTGACCTCATCTGACCTGAAACACATTTCCCAGCACATTATATAAAACTGGTCAGAAATACCATAATGTTGTATTTTAAACAAAAGCAAAGCTTTTAAATTTTACTTTATGTTAACCTGCATTCTGAGATGAGGTAAGGGAAGCTAAATATCTTGGGTTTTTTTTTTCCCCCCATACTGCAAAACTCTGGAATGTAAAACATGCCTCCCATGTTCTCTTTGATCACCTGAATGAACAACCTTAGGATATTTTACTTTCTTCTGTTAATGGTGACTGGCATCGACAGTAGAGTTGAGATTATTACGACGAGAAATATTGAATTATGTCCAATATTGCTCCGAAATTCACTCTCAGTTGAATTCGGGGCTTTTTATTAAAAGCGGCATTTATCATTCTGATATTGAATTTCACAAAATACAGGAAACAGAAAAGGGGGAACAAGTGGTTGGAACACGAGGGAGGAAGCACGGAAACGTCGACACAAATAAGGCTTGAAAACAAAAAATAACAGGAGGCAACAGAATGCTTCCTTGTGTCTTTTGCTGCTTTAGCTTTTGTTTGAAATGAAAATTCAGAGTGTTTGAGGGATTACAGTGGATTGGCAGGTCCATGGGAGCCAAGCAGTTATCTGTACACCAGTATTATGGAGTATGGTAATCACCACAGTGTGTATGTGTGTGTGTGTGTGTGCAGAGAAGTGTGTGTCTTCTATTATGAACAGACGAGTGGCAATTCAAACAAGCATTCGACCACATCTTCTTCTTCACCTCTACCACCAGCATCTGTCACTGAAATTCCTCAAAAATCTGATTTCTTTTCCCCCCAATTACATTTTTATTCTCCCCTCTCATTGGGTCACCTCCTTTCCTTTTCATCCCTTCCATCCATACATTCACCATTCTGTTCATTCATTTTCCCTTCATCCCTGCCAGCGGGGCAGAAAAACCGCCGCCACGCTCCATTGGTCTTGAGAGGCGGTAAATTTAGGTTTGTGTCCAACTTCAGATTAATGTCGGTATTTTGACTTGTAGTTTACAGACTGGGAAGTGTTCGCCCTCAGTGCGTGCGTGCGTGTGTGTGTGCGTGCGTTTGAGGGGCGTCATTCCCTTCCGCTGACTGCTCATTCACCTTGTCCATTAAGGGGGTCGGTGAGAGGTAATGTTGTGGTTGAAACATACCTGTGGGGCTGACCTGGGTACGAACATAAATACCAGCTTTACACAGACACACACCTGACATTCCTAAGCGCTCACACAAGCACCTCCCTTTAAATTCAACTGACTTTCCAATTCATTTACTTTACTCATTTTCTTCTTATTTTTTTTAAACAGAAACACAATAAGTTAGTTAACAAAGCAATATGTTTCCAAAACCAATCTCCTATTGAAGTTTAGATATTAAAACTACTCTGAGCAGATAATAGGTAGATTTCATCACGGAGTTTGAAAGCTGATAATATGCAAAGGTGATAAAATGGTGGTTTTCATTATCCTAATATTCGACCACTTTCCAAAGCATCACAAGTGTTTGGCAATTTCCTCACGAGGCCTTTACTCCGGCAAGTGCAGAAAATGAAACTAAATACAAATTAATGCATACCTGCATGGAATCTGATGCATCTAAGTGACAGTACAATCCGGGATTGATTTGCACCAGCTGTGTGTGAAGTCATCACACAAAATTTACATTGTAAGACATATGCACTGCCGGGATTTCTACTGAATTCTAACTTCTCAGTATTTAAAGTTGAAACTGTCAAATAGGTGATAACTCTACTATGTGTTGATGAATGAGCTAATAGCAGGTGGCGGAATCGTAAAGTAGTGCCTTACATTAAAAGGCCTCAACAAAACGAAATTTTGGATAAACAGCCAGTTCAAATGCTTTGCGAAGTAAATAAATAAATAGACTGCAAACTGAAGAGGTTCTATTCCATGTTTGAACTTATGAACATCTTGTGTACTCGGCCCCCAGCTATTAGATTTCAATCGACAATCAGCAACTGTGCAAATGTGTAATCAATCACTTTATCATGAAGGATAAAAACGTCAGACGTTAAATACACAGATCTGACATTTCTGAATGATTTAGTTCCCCTTTTATGAACATTAAAATCCTCTCCTCTGTTCTTTCTTATTCCCATTCTCGTTACTCTCTCGCACAGACACACAACTTACTGTCTGACAGAGAGCTCACCAAAATGTCTTCAGTGTAATAACAGAAGCAATTTCTCCATCAGAATTAGTTCAACCACCATATCCTGTAATGCATTGTAATTTAATACTGTTCCAATTCGTTGCAGATTGGTGTCCAGCTCACTCTCTTTGCCATTTCAGGTCTTGTTGGACACATTTTATAAAGCTGAAGTACCGCTGTCTCATTCTAAGAATAGCATTATTCCTTCTGTACACAGAGCTGAAGGTAATACTACCCCCGTTTTTCGGTCTCCTGAAATGCCTCAATATTTGTGTCTAAACACACCATTCCATAACACACACACACACACACACACACACACACACGGTAGAATTCGTCTCCAGCTTAGTCACCTGTTAGCTGCTTTAATGTTGTGTGCAGACAACAAACTTTTGCTTCCATCTGGTGTGTTGTTGCATAAATATGTTTAAGACAAAAAGAGATATGCCCTGATGCAATATTACAGTTTGTGTGTCCAGTTTCATTTTCTTTGTTTTTTGGATGGATACAGTTACTCATCTGTAAACAGTGCAAAGGTGAAAACACTGATGTAGAATACACAGCATGGACACATGGATGGATTACTGAACAGGACATGGGCCAGAGCCTCTGTATATGATGGGTAACATTTCTTCAGTGGAAGTCAGTTGAATGCCACAAATGGGTCACAGAGGGATGAAAACTGTACAAAAAAAGACACTGCAACGTAAAACACACAAACAATTAAAAATAAGGGCATAATAATTTTAACAAGAAATGGACACAAAATGAATGAACGAATGAAGGCACATTTGTAATAGTAGGGGGGGTGGGGCTTTTACCCGTTTGTGCCCAGGTGCCCACTTTTTAATAATCCATCCATGAGCCAAAGGCACTTTGTGACATGACAAAAAGGGGACACGTCTATTTAGACACAATGTAGATGCAATTCTAAGTGCTGACGAACATCACACCTGAATCAGCAAATTGCCCTGAGTATTTATACAAAAAACCAACTGCCGCAACCTCTGTTTCAACTGAAGATCTCAGTGGCAGGTGTCACCCTGAGTAATTGCAACAACAATAACCCAAAAACAGCCCCATCCCACCAGTTCTTCAAGAGGCACAAAATACTATACACGTAAGGACAGCAGAACAGATTCTGTCCACTGAATTACAATTACACTTGGTAATTTGAGTGCAAAAGTACAAAAAAATTAAATTAAAAAGTCAAATGAATAATATTACAGCCAGGAGTGGGGTGCATTTTCTTAAGATTTGCTCATTTGAACAAAGTAAAATCTCTAACAAATGTTGCTCCAAATGCTCTTAATCACCATAACTATGTAGACGGATCTGAAGTGAGCTAGTCCACCGCCTGTAAACGAGAGCTCCAGGGAAATTATGGTGATTCAGAGCATTTGGAAGATGTTTTATATGACTACGAATGAAGTAAGTAAGTCATCCAGGTAGTGTCTGAATAGGAATGGTTGAAAATATAACTAAAGTAGAGACCTAAAGGTTACATGATTGACCAGGTGCAGTTTTTTGTTTTTTTTTACCTCGACACACAACATTAATATCTGCTTTATCTATCAGGATACTGGTTTTTCTTCTGCCGTTTATAGCACAACAGGTTCTGCTTTGTTGCAATGCTTCCTTACAGTCATGCATAAGTTGAACTGGCATCCTGTCTGATGACATTTCAAGTCGGCCGCAACAAAAGGGGTCAGAGGTGAGGCTGTAAATACTGTAAATAATTAAAGAATTAAAGAGGCGAACGAAACACAGGTCACTCAGCCGAGTCCTCCAACCCAGAATACACACCCAGTCCTGATTGGATCTAAGGGGAAATGCGACTGCCTCCGCTCAAAGCAGGAGAAAGGCTTTGCACTCAAGCTGCAGATCAATCTAATTTGCTAATTACAGGGCTCGTTTTGTCATTTCTGGAGCCCCGTCTGTCTTTGTCTGTGCATACAAAAATCTTTGCAACATCTGTTAACCTTATGAGCGTTTAATACAGAGGTTGGCCGCTTTATATTGTGAAAATCTGTCAAGAAGTTGCTTCCTCGCACTCAGATCAGCAACAATCTGTTTTGATAGTTGCACCTTCATGTCTACACTGAGAAAAAGAAAATCCTTCCAGTATCTTGTTATTCTCGAAGTAGATATATGACAATAAAACCAGGGAAGTTTACTCATGTGCAGTCTGTTTGTCTGGCTTCTGTTTTCCCCACTTTCTGGCTGGACTGTAAACACATGCATGTCTGTGTGTGTAGCTATGTGTGAACACAGGCCAGCCTCTCTGCTCTCTCTTGGTCATTAGACGTGTGTCAGTGACCAGCCAGCAGATCAAAGGGCGTCCGTCCATGGACTGCCATGCTGGACGTCCTCGGACTCGTCTCTAATTGGCTGGGGAGGAAACTTGTAATGAAAGGCTATTAGCCCAGCCAGGAACCTCGGAGCAGCCAGGCGCACAGCAACAGAAATTGCATTTTGGTTAATGGATAGTTTTCCCCTCTTCTCTTTCTTCTTTGATTTTTCCTTTCTCAAGAGGCACTCAAACGTTTCTGGGAGAAAATAAAAGCTTGGAGATGCCTGTTGAAGGATCCTGAATTGTCCTGTTTTTTTTTTTTTATCTCAGATTTTTTTTTTTCCCCATTCTTGAATTTTGGACAGTTTTTTAGCAAATGTTGGGACGGCTTTCTTTCTTTTATTACTTTAACCACTGCAAAAAGGGACAAAAGGGGACACGCTGAAGTGGTGGATGAATGAACTTGACGGTTGTTTTTTTTTTTGGCCCGCCATAAAAGGGGGGATGGAGGCGAAGGTCACCTACCTACCTAGCACTGCCTTTGTCCTTGTCCAGGAAAAGACAAAAAGCCCTGCAGCAGACGGCAGGAGCGAAAGAAGAAGAAGTGCTCCTCTTCTTTTTCCCTTCTTTCTCACTCTGTCTGGCTGGCTTTTGTTCACCACTCTGGAGTTATATATCATGTAGACGATGCATGAAGTTCACCTTGTCAGAGAAATCCAACACAACCCTGCTGCCGTCGGTCACTGTGTGTGTGCGTGTGTGTGTGTGTGTTGGGGGGGTTAGAAGATTATGGAATTCATAACACAGCTCAAATGTGAGGCAAACCTGTCATCACCCCCATTCCTGAGATTGCACATGACCCTTTTGAATCCAACTTCTTTATCTTTTTCTCCTGCTCTTTTTGACCACGTTCACATGCATGTAATCTGTGTTGATTGAAAGCTCCAGAGAGATCTTCACACCCCCTGTCCCGATGATGAAGAAGTGCCTCCGCCAGGCTTCGCCCAGGGTTCACCTGACACACAGTATCCCCTGCGCTCCACACAGACTCTCTCATCTCCATTCAATAGTGGCCTGAATTCTTCTTCACACTCCATTCTCACTTATCCCTGCATTTTGTCCAGGCAATCTTTGAAAGGAAAATTCATTTTTTAATCTGAAAGTCTTCTTCTGGTAGATTTAAAAAGACATAAGGATGAAAGAGTTGGATTTAGAATCTGTTCACTTCCACACGCACAGGCAGGTGTGAATTCAAGTACCGAACAAAAACTTGATAAAACTTGATTAAGGTTATGTTTGCATGTATGAAGGCCATAATTTGCACTTTGTGTGCAGTAAAACTACTGCAAAGAGGATGGAGCATCATTGGTTGAAGAGATGTGGCCAAGCAAGATTAAAGATCAGTAAACAGACATTAGATTTGACCCCTACTCCCAAAATGGAATGAGGGTATGAATATTTCAACAGCGCGATCGATCGGAACACACAAGTTTCATCTAGTTAGAATTTATCGTATTTTAATTGTGAAAACTAATTAACATAGGACCGGACACATAGCACTGACTTGGTGAATCTAATAAATGGACAACTGAGTGAAAATAATTTTTACGACAACAAAGTCACAGATTTAAATTGTCGAATGGAATAAATGTAATTTCGGAATAATAATCCTGACAATAACCCGAGGGTGAAGTTTACAGGAAGTAAGTACGTAGAAATCACTTTGATCCTCACTGATGAGAAATAGCTCAGTAATTATGTGACAAATTAGGCTGAACACTTGGCATAACAGGCGACTATTGTGTTGGTTTTGTGATTACACAGCAATAGATGATTAAACTCACTCACTATGGTTAACTTTTATAGTGATGGCATATAGGCAACCATAGCCAGAGCTGACATGTGCATGTTTCTACAGGTTTATGCTCGTTGACGTAAACTACTTTTGTATTGCGTGAACAGAGACGAGCACAAATGTCAACTTGAGTGACTCGCTTCAGTCTCCACCCCGTTCTTCTGTGGCCTCTCAGTGGTGGAGCTGAGCCCCGCCCTTGTTCAGACACATAAATCAGAGCCAAACAGTTGAGACATTGCATTACAAATACCACAACTATGATTTCACAACCACTAATCTCAAGGTTTTCTTCAAGTGTATTTGATATGCACTTGCAATTGCCGTCCATCCTTACTCAGAGCCAATAGCACTGTCGAGACCTGTATCGTTGAGGCAAGAGATCATCGTAGCAGAACCCACGTTAGTACATTAAAAAAATAAAAAAATCTGTAGCATTAAAGCATCTAAACTGAAGATCACAAAGTTTCTTATTTCTTTTCATTTAGAGCTTAGATTAGTATTAATGAATAAACTCTCCAAACCGTAACCATAGACTGCGATTTGCGTTTGTCTTTTCAGGTACATCTGTGAAGAATTGGTCTGCAGAGGTCAGTGAAGTAGAAAGTTGTCATCGGGTCATACAAAGTTAACATGTTAGCAGGATCCAATGTGAGCACCGACAGTGATTGTCAGGATGTGGGAATGCAAAACATGATATGTAACAACACAATTTATGAATCATTACTAAAGTGATTATCTCTGGTAAAATTAAGCATACACAAGTAAGCATATAGGTAAGCACTGCAAGTACTGTATTATCCAACAGCAGCTTAGCCTACAATCCTGTATAGTTGTTAAACCTGCTCGACTGGGGGAATTGCCAAGCCTAGAAATAAATGCATGGGGTGTTCTGCTGTAAGAGATCCAAAAATACTGATTTTATCCACTGGGCTCATGTTACATTCTGTGACAACAGAAACACTTTCTCCCTGCAGTTGTGGTTGCTGTTCTTGTACTTTCATTGCTGAGTCAGTTTATGGACTAACATGATGCTCATATGTCAAAAGGGAGAAAAACCCAACACTTAATGCAGGATATGAAGGACCAAATTCAGTCTTACTCAATAAGGGTTTAGATACCAACTTAACAAGCAAACAACCATGATAAGAATGACGACAACAGTAGAGCTCGGAGGTCCTACCTCACAAAACCCCAGGGTTGGTGGGGTTCATGGATGACGATGCGACTTGTCCATGGGGATTAATAATTAAAGAAAAAGAAAAGAAAAAGAAAACCACAGTACGTTGGTGTTTGCATGCAGCTCAAAATCTGTCCACTCTGCTCTGCGTGGTTTACGGCTTCCTGCTCTGCTACATGCCGTCATAGACTCTGGTTGGCCCCGGGCAAAGAAGTTCACCAAGACTCTGGTAGGTCGAGAGGTGCCACTTATGGGGGTTTTGGCATTGCACAGAAAACGTACTGATTATTTACCCAAATTTTACATTGCCAGTGAGTGGGGACTTAAGTTTCCGGACTAAAAATCTCAGAGTTACACCTTTTCAACAGGGATTTTTAATTTAGTAGAGACATCCTGAGCAGCCTCACATCCACCAGTTTGATTTGAATTCGCGTATGCACACTCACATACCCACATGATGCCAGTACAGTGAGGCAGCGCACAAACAAGCCGACAATAACACCAACGATTCTCCTTCAGAAATGTAGCCACCAAGGCCCGCCTTTCAGATGGAAATATGTTTGTGTGTCACCCTGCCCCACAAAAGGGGAGGAGGGGGGGCGTCTGGGAGTGGGGTTCCGACCAGTGATTACCTCTTAAATACACATAGATGCGGCCCTTTGAATGGCAGCCTATTGAGCGGGGGACTGGGTTAAATTAGATGTTAATCATTTCCGTTCTCCTGTTGGTGAACCGATAAGGGCTTCAGGACCACCCCTCCACAAGAGATACGCTTCCACCCCCCCCTGAGCGCACGCACACACACCTCTTTCCCCTTTTTTATGGTAATGCAGGGAGTGTGCCTCCCTATTTAGATTTTTTTTTTTTGACTCTCTCTGTCCCTTAGAGAAACGCAGATCATTCGCTCACTGCATTTAATAACAAAGAGGAAGAGGGAGATAAGTTGTGCAGCTCAGACTGAAAGCAGCCTAGAAACACATTTACTTTTTTCAGTGGGGTTGAAATAGTCCAAGTTAAACCCGTATAGGGGGAAAAAGAGAAGGGAGGAGGGGGAAAAAAAAATCATAACCAACTCTCTCTCTTTCAAAAAGGGAGAAAATAAGACGGCAGTGAAAAGTGTTGCATGAAATCCTTCAACTTCTGAAAGACTCACGGACAGAGATGATTGTGCACTGGGATCCTGTTGCCTCATTCAAGGCACAATCGAGAGCTTTTGCCCAGGAGATGACATATTTATGTATTGGGACGAATAAGCATAATCTAACTATATTGTGTAGCGTTCAAGTGAATATAAAGTCATTATATTAGACTCTGAATATGGGTGTGGCCTGCTAGAGTCAGTGCAGATAGGGATGTAGGATTTTAAGACATCATTACACCCCGGAGATGAACTAAAGTATGTTCATTCTGTGTCACAATTGCTCTTCTGTTGCTAATATTCTTGTCTCTGCAAAGGAATATTGTCATATTTGTACGTTTGCAGGCTCTTTAAATACCGAGACTTCATTTTGTTTAAAAAAAAAAAAAAAAGAAGGTCTGAGAGTGGTATTAACACCACACACACACCTCTGCTACAATATGCGTTTTCACTGTTCTGCGCATAATGATGTTATATCAGATGGAAAAAGACATACCAGCAGTATTGGAAGTTCCACTGGAGGACTGTTTTTGCCCAGATGGTTTATATGTGTGGTGGGAAAGAGATGCTGGCTTGAAAAGGTTTTTTTTTTTTTTTTTTGCTGGTCTCTTAAGGTGACTGTTGCAACATACGCTACTGTATGTGTGCAAAACCGCAGATGAAACAGTGTGTGAAAACACAGGTGCATGGCAAAAGTCAACGAACCCAGCACCCCCTCACTGCCTCTTCGAGCTGCTGCGTCTTGTGTTTTGCCATCAATATATCATCACCGCATTACTTCTGAGACATGTGTGTAATTACTGTAAACAATTAAGACGGTTTCCACTGAGATTAACGGATTAAACTAACCTACATTTTACACTTTGTACAGTTAGGTTAGATTCTGTGGGAACATTTCCTCATGGCAAAGAAGATGATTTTATTGTTTCAATAGAAAACAAAAAAGGTTATTCAAACAAAAGATTTTGTTTGAATTTGTTTGAATTGTGAATAATTCAGTGTTTCTCTTAATCCGTAATGGAGCCACAACAATTGACTAGTTGACATGTTATTAATACAAGTATCTGTCAGAAACAATGATCAATTACAATTTTTAAAAATAAAAAAATGGTAAATATATATATTCTTTACTGCTATCCATTTGACAGCGACCCTGTCTGTCAAATGTCAAAAATCTGTTTTACCACAAATAAACTGCAAGTGCAAATATGTTTCTGTAATGAATTGGAATCAGATGATGTTTTCTATTTACATTAATGTAAATGACAAGTTGCAAAAGCTTTATAGCTAAAAAAAAATAAATGTCTGTCCCCAAATGTCAGTTTTGCGACCACTGCCTTATTTTATTTAAACACGGACAGAGCACTTACAGACATTATATAATCTGACACATTAAGGGAACATTTCACAAGCACTTCACACACCACAACATATTTCTAACCTTAACCAAAGTGCTTTTTTGGCCTAAATTTAACCACACATGGACTCATGAGTTGAATCCCAGTTTGTGGCGTTGCAGTCCTGCACTTTGCATTCCTGCCTCCCATCCCAACGTCCCTGAGAGTCCCTTACTGTCAATAAATGTAGCTTTACATTCATACACATCACACACAGCAGTCAAACATAATTATGTTCCCTACATGCAAATGTAGTTTTTTTTTGGGGGGAGAGACAATGTTGTTGATGGGCACTTTTCACATTAGAACATGCTGTGATATGCTCACCTTATGTCTAAATTCACTCTAGAATAAACCACTGAATTCTATATGAAAAAAACTGTTGAAATAAGTTAAAATTCCACTTTGTGCATCAACTGTATCCACATAGTATCTAAAGACTTTCACTATGACAAATTTACAAAGTTATATCCTGACTTTCACTTATGAACGATTTGAATGCTTGACCTTTTATTGGCTTGACATCATAGTATCGCTGCTTTTACCACTTTCTTATAAAATTGAAGAGCACTAACACTCCGACTTTAAAACTGTAAAACATGTTCCCACTGTTCCATGTTTGTTTACAGTAATTACACACAGGTACTGCTGTTAATTTGACAGTGATGTATGGCAACGCACAGCTTTTTCAGTGTCCACCGTGTGATTTTCCCCGTGTGTGTGTTGTGTGTGTGTGTGTGTGTGTGTGTGTGTGTGTGTGTGTGTGTGTGTGTGTGTGTGTGTGTGTGTGTGTGTGTGTGTGTGTGTGTGTGTGTGTGTGTGTGTGTGTGTGTGTGTTTTTCCCCTGAACCAGCTCTTTGCTCTCTGTGACTTCATGCACCGCAGTTTGACTGTTTCAGGTCAGAGGAAAAGAGATAAGGAGAAGTGATTTTTCTTACCTTGATCCCCCACCCCCCCTTGCACACACACACACAAACACACACTCACTCCCCCCTTTTCCACCCGCTACCAGCACGCCTCCCTTTCGCAGCCCTCAGACAGGCAGAGTGACAGGCCTCCAGTGTAAGCCTTTATTTACATTAGCCGTAATACTACAGGTGATCAAAACAACATGGTCGTCTCCCACGATTAGCCGCTAAACACGAGATGTGTTATGACAAGCTGACTCCCACTCCCACCCAACACACACACACTCACTATCTGTCGTTTGCATGTAGATATAAAGAAAATCACATATATGATAAAGATGGTTCATTTAAACAGATTTAGTTTTTTTGCTTTGCTCAAAAAAAAAAAATCACAAATGTGCACAAGTTGATGTCATATGAGTCACTTAAGCTGCTTATGAGGTGTTTCCTCTGAGTTTAAATGTATTTCTTAACTGCTGATCTACTCCGACAACAAAGTTACACAGCAAGCAAATGATGGCCATCTGTTTAAAATTTATAGTATTGATCAGTACTTTCAAAATGAAGAAAAAGTTTTTAAAAATTATTAGTTTTTTCGCCAAAATAAAAGAATTAGTGAATGAAATTTTAAGGGGGAAAAAAAGAGCCAATAAAGGAAGACACTTCTGAAGCTCGTATGACAAGATACCGAATTTCAATTTGAGTTTGCAGAGGCGTGGAGGAGAAAGGCGGTGTTGTGAGCCTTTGATACCCTGCCGAACGGAGTCCTTCCCCAGCTGTGCTGGCTAATTTGTTCCCTCGGTCCTATCTCGCCCCCTCCCAGTTCTCCGTTTAGCATTATTAATCAAATTACACCCACTAAACTTTCTTTTTCTTGTGTTATTGAAATTGTCTTCCTATCCCCCCCCTCCTTTCATTCTTCTCAAGCATTTCTCGAGCATGTCTCTTCATGTTCTCGCTCGCTGCTAGTTAAGGGTAAGCTGGGAAAGAGTGAAAAGCAAGAGGACTTGTCATTCAGAAACAGTAGCATCAGGTTAATGATTTAATTTTTTCAATTAAGATAAAGAAACTCTCTCCCTCCTGACCTGCAGGGCAGCACTGAACATCAAAAGCACCACTGCTCTTAATTGTTTTTGTACTCAAGAATAAAATTTCAAAAGAGTTTGCATGTGTTAGTGCTGGTGTGTGTGTGTGTGTGTGTGTGTGTGTGTGTGTGTGTGTGCGTGTGTCCGTGTGTGTGTGTGTGTGTGTGCGTGTGTCCGTGTGTGTGTGTGTGTGTGTGTCTGTGTTAGTTAATGTGCTTTCCAGCCATGGCCTGATCATTGGAATCCTCCCCGTTCCCATCCCAGTATTAGCCCATGATATGCCATTTACACCAGCGCTCCCAGCAGCTCCTGCTGCCACCTGAATACTGAGTTTACAGTTCAAACCCATACGTTCACTTATAAAACAGCCTTATTAAAACACATTTACAAGCTCACACCCTGCACTGGGTATCACGCTGCAGCATCTTTCACTCCCTGCGCTCCACTTTGTCTTCGCCACCTCCAAGTTGAAGACTACTCGTGTGTATGAAACCACCTTTTTTTTTTTTGCAAGCTGAAAGTCATTAGGAAAACTATTTGAATATGCTAATTCTGACCAGATTAAAAGCTGCTGATGAGTGTGGATGTAATGTGACAGTGTATGCGTGTTTGGGGGGTGGTTTTGGATTTTTCACCAAATCATAAAAAGCTAATGATGCACTTGCAAAGTGATGCAGCTGTGCAGACGTTGTCTCCACTTTGTTTAGAGTGTTTTCTCTGAGGTGTAAATGCCACATTAACCTCAATTAGACATCAGGTCGATCTCTGCAGATGTCTCTTGCTATCACAATAATTTCCTATGATACTGAGCCCTGCGGACCATGATAATGATGATAGTTTTGTCAGAACAAGCAGTGATGCAGCAGCATAAAGCCGCAGCTAAAACAGCGCTGTTATTATACAGTAGATGATCTGTGCTGCTGCTGCTGGGAGCAGTCAGCCTCAGCTCTCTCAGTGTGTAGCCTAGCATTGCCCCCTACTGAAACCTGACTCCTTCATCCACTCGCCACTGCCTCTCTTTTACCCTGCCTCTTCCTCCCCCCACCGCTCAGTTTAGTCCTCTATCTTCCTCATTTATGATCGGATGTCGGAAACAGAAGGTTTTGGATACAGGGATTGAAGTTTTGGGAGAAAATTTAAAAGATTTATTTTTTTTTAAATAGTGGAGTGTTTCTTTTAGTGTGTGTTTGAAATCCACACATGCAATGATGTGGTTTCCAAAGTTCACGGGATGAAGAGAAGGAGACGCGTGCATGTTGTCTCTCTCTTTGTCAGCGAGTGAAAAGGAAGTGTTGACATTCCCTGAATAATTACAGCACTTCACCGAGGGACAGGTCATAGCTATTTGTCTCCCGCTCTCTTTTGCATGCCTCTCTCCACGTCTTTCACCCTCCCTCACTTGTAGCCACCGCTAATACAGACATTGTGACCCGATGCATCTGCACCAACATTGTTTGAGGCAGAAAGTATTAGCCTCGCACAACTTTGGAAGGGAATAGTTTAACTGATTCGCACACTATAATGACCTCAGATGAATCCCTGATGTCCAGCTTGAAAGAGGTTGTCTGTGTGTTAGGTGTGTGTGTGTGTGTGTGAGTGTGTTAGGTGTGTGTGTGAGAGAGTGAGTGAGTGAGTGAGATGCCGGTGCTGGGGCGGCTCCCAGGGCTTTTGGGAAGCTATGGCTGCTGCTGGTTAAATCCTCAAAGTGGCCCGGTCGCTGCTTGCCAAAGCTGCCCGCCTCAGTCCAGAAGTAATCCACAGCAAATTCCTTCAGCCTCAGTATCACAGTCCTGCGCTGTGGAAAAACACGCTGCCAGGGGACTCGGTGTGTGCATCCGTACGAGTGTGTGTTCGAGCGCGTGCGTGACTGCGTCTTTCTGATTCAGAGCATGAACGGCGTGACATGGTGAATGTGTGTGCATGTTTGCTTGTATGTATAGCTCTGCGTCTATTTGCATGCTGATGTGCATGCAATCCTGGATGTGTGTGTGTGTGTGTGTGTTTTAGTGTGTTGTTAGGCGTTGCTGTAGCCGGAGTCCAGCCAGCTGACATTCAGACTGGCTTTCTTGCCTCTCTTCCTGGCCGCTCTCCCAGCCAGCGGTTTGTTGGCGACCCAGGAGAAGGAGGAGGCTCTCCATTTGCCTGGTTAAACATCCCCGTGTGCTCGTCCCCCGGTGATGAAACATTTGTTTCTTTACGAGGGGGTTAACGGACATGGGAGACACTGGGAGGGTGGAAGAAGAAGAAGAGGAAGCGACAGGCGATCTGTCCAAGAGCTGTTTCACAAATTCAGTATCCGCAGACAGGTTTGCCACCACACCCTCATTTGCCCATTTTTTCTTCCTTTCTTTTTCCTCTCCTCCCTCTCCATCACCTGTTACACAAATCCTTTATTTCTCCGGATGGCTCATCTTGCCAGTGTGGATTCTGTTCTGCCTCTGCAGCTGATATGAAACTCAGGAGGCCTACTAGAAAGCATTTCATGTACAGCACAGTGCAGGACAGGCCAAGACATGCCTCTTCAGTTTAAACACACACACACACACGTCATCTCTGTTCCCCATCAACTGAAACAGAGACAAAACTTTTGCACAGTCATGTAACTACAATGGAAAAAAAAGACACTGAAGCTCCTATGTGAACTCTTAAACTGAGACTAAAAGCATATTTTTTTTTTTAATTGTGCTGATAGCTGCTAAAGTCAAATTCACCTTCTGTTTCAACTTGAATGAAATTTAATTTTACATAAAGCACAAAAAAAAAGCATTTTATTCCTCTAACAACTAAATGCCATCTTAAATAAATAACCATTGTGTGTAAACTCTTAGGTTTAGATTTTACTCAGCTAGTTGTTTGAACTTAAAAATCTGTCACTTTCAATGAAATGCTCTGCTGTGTAAACCTCAGTCTTATTTGTTTTAATTTATTTGTCAGAATTTCTTGCTAGTTTATATACATTTATAAACCAAACTTAATATTTGGCAAGTTTTAAAATCAATCCAGCAATGCATGCTGAGAAGTCCAGTATATGTTCTGATATTGTGAGCTACAAATTTTAAGTTGAATTAGCTTGAAAATGTACAACTTTCATTATTTACTTTAAGTTAATTGAAAAATATCCGTTTATTCTGCACAATTGCTGAATGAGAGTTTACACTGCTGCTATCATACAAAATCTTCCATATTCAAATGCTTGTGGATGCTGTAATTAGAAAATCTCGACATAACATCACCAATGTTTCTCTTTTCTTTCTTTTCCTTGAGTGACTTTGGTGTAAAAACTGCATGTTTGTCATATGAAGCACCTCTTGATTTGTTCCGGTTCAGCAGTGCAAATTTCAAAGCTTTTCCCAGCCTCGGCCCGTTGTCATGAGACACTGGTCATTTGTCCTGCAATGTCTGATTTCGTGACAGTACCCAGAAGCAGCAAGCACCTGGTTTTCCACTTGCTCTCTCCCATGTCAAGAGTGAAAGCACTTTGGTGATGCGGGAAATCAGAATACAATGTACTAAAATGAACGCTGACATTTAATGAGTTGCCGGTGTTTTTCCTTTTTCGTCCCTCTGTTGGACTTAAGCCGTTTGGTGGGAAATCTTTGAAGTAAAAAACAAGCAACCTGGACATTATTGAATCCTATTTAGAAGGGCCTGGATTGAGAAAGCCTTAAAGACACGCAGGAAAGCAACACTCGGGCTTCTGTGTCTTTTAATGTTCACAGCATCCCTCTGCCTTTCATGTCCATGCTATCTGTAATTAATTGCTTCTTCAAAGTCGGTGTGTTCGTTTTGCTGTGCACGAAAGAACACACGTGTACGTTTGATTGCGAACGTGCACATTTTGTGCATTTGTTTACCTTTTTCTGGTGCAATTTTAGTGCATCAATGTACAGGAAATGCTTTTATGTGCTTCAGTGTGTGTGTTTTTGTGTTCTTTCTCTGCACATCGCTTCTGTCGTGTAACCAGAGAACATTTAGCGATCAGATTTCCCATCCTTGTATTTGATGTAAATTACCAAATCCTTCAGACTTCCCAGTTAAATTGTCAGGTCAGATAAGCAGACTGAATGACCGCAGCACCTCATGACAGTCCCTTTGGGAGGCAGAGTCAGCAAGCACAAGCCCGACGAGGCTAAAAAGAGAACAACTTCAACCCAAACAGAGTCTGGTGAGAACCAGCAAGCCCTCTGTCGCTGCCTCAGATGGTCCATTTTCACCATTTTTGTATAATATGTCAGCTAATGCAGTGTGGGGCTGGCGCCAGCAGTGTGTATGGCTGTACGTTGGTACTGTCGGTAATGTGTTTATATAACATCCCTCACATTCCACGCTAAGAGCCTTCGACTCTCCCAAGTTCATTCAAGCAGGACACACACACACAGAAAATCTGAGCACATGTGCACACAAAACTACACAGAGGACATGCAAACACACTTTAAAGTCATCTCTGTGCATGTTCTCAGACACATGAACACACAAATTCTCAAATGTCCTCAGCGGCATTACAGAGGGGATCCCAACACGCAACGGCTGTGTTCTGGGCTGCAGAGGAACAGAGTAGTTTAGTTTCTGAAGACATCCATCATCGGGGCAGGCAGGCCGTCAAAGCCCAGCGCTTAGGGCCTCATTCTCTGATACCATTACTGCATTACTGTTATTCTGCTAACACTGTCACTGAAGGGCAGCAGAGGAAGGAAGTTAAAGAGATTTACTCTGACTGGGATAAAATGTGGAGGGTGAGTGGAGGTGAACTGGACTTCTTTATTATTCCCATTTGTAAATGTTAGCTGGCTATTGGCATGATTGGGGTTTTCACCGTTTTACTAATGTGTTTTAGTTCTGCTGACACCTTGTGTAATCCTGGATTTCACTGTATAATTCACTCCTAACAGAGATTCATTGAAAACCTGTTAGCTGCAGATTCAATGCGCAGTTATAAACAACAGGTTTTTTGTTTTTTGTTTTTTTTTTTATAAAAAAAGGGAAAGTTGTTAACATCTACATCTGAAAAGTATGTCCTGATCAGCCCGCTGATCTAGATCCAGCTTCCTGATAAAAATGTGGGCCTTGTCAGTGGTCTCCACTGTCCATGCAGCATGTAGTCTGTTTTACAGTATGCTTCATTAAAGCAATACTTTATTTTAGGGGCATTTCTTGTTAGGGCTGTGCAGAAATAGCATGAGCTGACATCTTAGCACCAAAAACAGAGAGAAAAGTGAAATAAAAGGCGCATTTAAAGCAACATAAACCAAAGCTGGCAACATGGCACGATAGGACAGTTTTTCCATCGTACACATCCCATCTACTGCACCTCATGTTCTATTTTCTCCATGGCTCCCAGTAGTGCACAGACCCATGTAAACAAAGCCTGTGATGGCATGTCTGCCAGAGAGGTGTGGAGCCGAGCTGGATCGAGAGTCACGCTCTTTGTGGCCGTGCCAGCCTCCGACACTCTTTGCCCTTCTGCCAAATTCTCCTGCCGAAGACTCACCAGCCGTCCTTTATTCCTTCCCCGCGCTCCTCCTCCGCACCCACTCTCAGCTCCATCTGTTGCACTGGAATGGAATACTTCCTCCTCTTCTTCTTCTTCTTCCTCCTCCTGTGTGTTATTCCGCCATCTTGTTCTCCGCAGGCAAAGAGGCTGCAGAGGCAGATGTCACCAGTCCCCAAAGTGCGGGAAACAGGGAACAACAACCTCTGTCACCTTCTGGGGATTATCCCAGTCTGAAATTAACTTTAACTGAAAAATGTTTATTTCCCAAAGTGTATAAATATTTTTCAATAACCTGTCGCCATTTTCTTCCTCCTTAATTCCTCATTGAGCTGTTGTGGTGATAAATAAAATAGAGCAGTTGACAATGGGGGACGTCAGAGCGTATGAAGGGTGGGGGGCAAGGCGAGTCGAAAGGCATTGAGTTCCCGCAGCCTTTGTGTGTGTTGACACCCTAATCCGCCACAGCAGCCATGCAGGTGTTGTGCAGCATTCAGGTCTTTGAGGCAGCTTTCAGCGCACGCCATGGCACCTCTGTATTCACCCTGATGTCTCTACAAGGAAACAGTGGATCAGTGTTTCAGCGACTCACCGTCAGCTGTCACGCAGCCACTGTGAGAAGCACATTTACAGCACAAAGATCCCCTTAGAGTGTCTTTGTGTCAGCATTGTGCCGCAGCCTCTCTTTCTCCTCAGCCATAATGACGACTGATTAAATCCCGGCAAGCTCTTTCGAATGCTAGGTGTCAGTCGAGCGGGGCACAGGTAAGCCCCTCCGTCGTCGAAAAAGGAAGGAAAGCGGAGGAAGGAAGGGCGGAGCTTGAAAAGTAAACTATTTCAGAAGAGGCTTTTATCAAGCCGCCAAGGTGTCAGCAACAGAGGGGGAGAGAGGCATATGGGGAAAATATGTATCTGTTTATTCTATTATTCCCAGTGTATCTTATTGTCACCCTGACATGTTCAGAATGCATGTCAGCCGCTGGTTTTTTTTTTTTTTTTTCCCCCGGATCTGTGCAAAAGCTTACAAAATAAATGTGTTTACCTTTGCCTTGAAAGGGTGGCACTGAATACCTGCGTGTCTGTGATGAGGCTTATTAAATTTGATGAGTTTAAAAGAAAAAAAAAAAATGTCTTAACGGTCTATCTCGTCTTTGTGTCGTCCCATTGGTATCTACCCGGAGCCAGACACTCTGCTCAGGACGCCAACAGCAGCAAAAGAGAAAGATAAACAGGCCCATGTTTTCCTCCTCTTACCCCTTTTACACCCCCCTTTTTATGATATGCAGTCATACCCCCGTTGATGATTGTGTAGTCAGTCACAATCCTAAACAGAAACTCAGAGTCTGCTGTGTGTGTCTGTAGGAACGACAACAGAGAAGTTTGTCCTGATGACAGCCTTTTTGGATTTTGGAATTTCTTTGCTTTCTTCTGAGGGTTAGGTGATGGATGTTTGAAGGTTTTGATCTGACACTTAGCGTCGGAATACGTGGAATCAAAGCAACACGCAAAGGAACGTGAGCAGACAGGTTTTCATTTATGAGCAAATGGACTGCAGGAGGAAACGTCGCTTTCATTGTGCCGTACACTTCAATGCTACGGAAGAAATTGTTAAACAAATTGCATGCATTAATACAAAGCTTATCCTCCGATATGTTAAAGCCATCTCAATAAATTAGCTTGGTATATATTAAGTTTGCCCTTCAAATAAACACAATGCTCCTGGCTTATATTTATGGGTCATGTACTATAAACTCTCATATGGGAATTGTGTTATCAACGTTTAGATCATTACTGTGGGTTAGTGAAAATAACCAAGTTTGGTATATGTAAGCTAAATTAAGTTTTTTTGTGGTTGTCAGAACTTAACGTTTCGTTGTTCTGACTTGATGTGTTTAGATTTAACGAAATACTGAGAGTTCACTCAACTCATTAACTAAACATATTAGAAGACTTCCCAGCATGCATTGCTTAAGACGTACCACTCCTCAAGTGCTAATTTCCTGCATGTTAAAACCTAAAGAAATGTATTTTTTTTAAAACATGTTTTTAATAAGTAATAAACTGTTATTCTACACACTATTAAGAAAAACAATAAAACACTACAAATATCAGTGTTAAAGAGTGTGGAGAAAGTCTCACATGGTGTCTCGGTTTTGGCAAAAAGAAAACTGATGATTTTAGGTAAAGAGTAACTAATGTTAATTAGTTTTACTTTACTGCATCCAATTAAGATTTTTAGTTAATACAACATGTTTAATTTCACCTTTGCATAAAGTAAAATTGTTTAAAACAGCAGCTCTACATGCGTTTTTTCTAGCAAAGTCACATAATTCAGGTTAAAAGAGGGTGGGAAGAACAATTTACGTCAGATCAACTTTTCATTCGGTGGCTGAATCATTTACACATATACTAAAAACCTCAAACAAACCCTTTATTGCAGCTTTCATTTTTTTTAGATTCCCAGTCTGTGATTTCTACAGAGACACCACAGTAAATCTAAGCAGCTTAAGCAACACAGATTTTTGATTAATGATCAGTTTTCAGGCTTCCAGCAAAGTTTGTTGCACAATGTAAGAAAAAGTTGAACACAATGGACTACCAGTGAATTAGGATACAAACTTTTTGTTATTCAAAGCTAAATCCAAGGGCATGCAGACAGAGAGACAAAGTTAGCCAGAGAGAGGGGGGAGGGGGGAGAGAGAGGGAGATCTGTGCTGTGTCAGCAGTGTGCTTAAACCAACTCCAAAGATTAATCACAGGAAAACACATACAGCGCATACACACAAGCACTCACACACGTATGCGCACACACACACATATACCCACAGTTGTATATCTCGCATTCCCAGCAGTTCAAAGTGTGGTTGGTTTGAAACAGATTAAAAACTGTCTATGAAGTGATGCATTGCAATTGTCATAGCAAGGGTGGGAGAGATCTTTTTTGCATAAAAATCCCCTCTTTCTTCCCACCACTATCAGCAAAGAGATGGAGAACTCACTAATCCTGCTGTGGTCGCATTTGCATCGGTGGCAAATAAACAAAAGCACACCATTTTTCATCTCCAGCTTCTATATTAAAAGGAGATGGTGGGGGTGAGGGACGCAGGGGAGGAGGATGGGAGGGTGGGGGGTGTGGTGGGGGGGTGAGAATGAGAAAGAGAGAGAGGGCACCCAGGCAGACCCTTTGGTGTCAGAGATATGCCTGCTGATGTTTGGTCGTGGTAAATGGAAACTACTGTGGCATGTTCACGGCATCAATCCCTCCTTTTTCATTCCAGGTGGAGATGTGGGAGAGGGAAGGGCAACACAGGAAGGAGAGTGATGTAGATACGGAAAGGGCCTCACTTGACACATGAAAGAGGAAGAAACGTCCAAATGCAAAGATTGCACTGTGAAGAAGCGCGGGAGTTGTGTTTTTTTCCAAAATGTTCAAATAGGTCTTAAAACAGCAGCTACTGGGGCAAAATACAGGAAATGATTCTAAATTATATATTTCTTCAAGGAGACCTGTCAAGAGTGGACCCTGCCTCTCGCCCTATGACACCTGCAATGGGCTCAAGCCCCAGACCATACACAGGATAAACAATTACAGATCATATTTCTTCAAAGAATGACTGAAGTGGATTGTAAATCTGACAGGATAGATTTCGTTGATGGACTAGAGATACATTTAGGAATGTTCCAAAAATGTGCAGTATGCAACCATATTACATTTGATGGCACAAATGGTGTTTTTTTTAACTATGTAACACAGTTACTTAATTTAATTAGGTCAGACTGCTGAGACCTTTTAGCTTCAGATAAACTTTGAAAGTAGTTTTCAATGCTACGAACCCCTCAACAAACACAGGATGTTATCGAAAATAATCCAAAAGCCTCGTAATTCTTGCAGCCGACATAGTCTTCATCGTCACGTTCAATGACCAACACCTTTAGTACATTTGGATATAAAAGACCTGAAAGCATTGCTTAATAATTCACTTTTGCATATTGTTTTAATGCCAGAATCAACGCAAACTATCTGCATCATCATCATCATCATCACCACCGTCGTCTAATTTCTGCCGACAACTGCTGGGAGACATAATTTTCACATCCAGCATTATCGTGTGGCGTTTGATCGCCCCACGTTGACAACAATTTGTCGATTAGCTGTGGTTCAACCTGTAGCAAGAGTCACGTTTCTTCCCTCTGAAGCGTGAGGAGAGAGATTAGCTATTCAAGGCAGGCAACAGAGTGACAATCGCATCATCAGATCAATATTACTTATCTCCCCCCTCCCCACCACTGCTCCCTCCCACTCCCTCTCTGCATTACACTCCTGGTACAGTAATACACCTGGAAGAACCAGTAAGTGTGTGGTGATTAGATTAGGCTTTCTACTGTACACAAGACGACACACACATACACACACCCCCTGATAAGAGAGATCCTGCTTTGCCCCTCTTCCAGCTGCTGTGTGAAGTGGAGAGGATAAAGACTACAAGCCCAGGGTGTTTGAGTTTGTTGCTGTGTGCAGAGGAGCGCTGTAAGGTTATTTGTTGCCTGTCACACCAATGCATGTGTTTTTTTTCTTCTTTTTTTGGGGCGGGGGGCGCTGGCTCATACGGTGAAATTTGACTTTGTTCACTGGCCATTTGCCAAGCAGCCGCTGTCCTGTGAACGGACATCGGATGTACTCACGCGTTAATCGGAGCAGCGTGTGGTGGACTTTTTTTGTCCTCTTTGTTGGATGACAAACTAAAAGAGAAGCTTCAGTGGTTTGGTGACTGGCATTTCCAGTGACCCGATCTTAACTCAGTTGCATGAGAAAAGCAGATCTTGAGCCAATGCATTCATTAAATAACTGATGAAAACAAACTAGATGGCTCCTCTCCTCTAGTCAGACCCATCAGACAACATAACAGTTTTCTTATCTTAAATAAGCTCAGGCTCAGAAAAGGCCACGGCCTGTCTGGATTTTGTTTGTGTGGGGTTGTTTCTTTTCCCATTTCCACCTTTTTTAAAATCTTTGTTCTAGAATCAAACTAAAAACAAAAACCTCCTGTCCATAAATGAACACACTGAAGGCTTTGTTGCTTCCAGGGGGTGAATGCGAGCATCGTGCATGACAGCTGTCCCCACTAGTGTGTGTGAGAGAGAATAAAAGGCAACATGTAAAGCGCCCTTGGGTACAGATAAGGTAGAAAAGCGTCATACAAGTGCGGACCATTTACCATTTAAGTTCTGATGCCAAATGCAAATGCTTCCTGGTTCAGTGGCAACAAGAAGCCTTTTGCCTTCTCCTTCTGTATTTCATAAACATCTGGCCCTCTGCTCGAGATGATTTTGGATGTGCACAGAGAGCGGGTCGTGGGTTTTAAATGAACCAGTGGCTCTCCTTCTCAGCCTTGTAAATAATTAGAATTCCCCGGCCGACTGCGGTGCCTGGACACTTCCATAATTACATTGTCAGTGCAGTGGCTGATTAAGGCTGGGCTGTGAAGTATGGCATTAGCTGCACTGTGTCTGCATGTAGAATAGAATAGATGGCCCTTTGCTACCTTCAACTTGCACTGCAGAGACTCACACTGCAGCTGCTGCTGAGAGCTGGATGCTGGTGGATTACTTTCACATACACAATCCTCATTGAGATACTCACACTCATACACATCATCAATATGTGATGTTTGAGATGTGCCTTGTGGTATTCTATGGTGCCCTCTACTTCTGCCTCAGCTATGGATTTCCTACATTTCCCAGAGGGCCTTGTGTGTTGACATGTATTGTGGCTAATTTCATTGTAGACACTGGGAAAATAGATTGTTCAGCATCTGCAGACTGAACTGACACCCCATCGTGTTTGACGGCATGTTTTAAGGAGTATAAAAGTAAAGTACTAATGATTATTGATTGCATTTCTCTACCTGCAGACAGATGTTGATTAGTGCAGCATCAGTGAACCAAAAAAAATAATTTTTTGAAAATAACTGCTAAGTAGTTAGAGAGAAGATTAGGATAAATCAGGCCTCACACATGGATTCATGCACAACTACTGAAATTTCTTTTTGAGACAAACTATTGATTGGAGGCTTGTAGTGTCAAGCATCCTCTCCCACTCATCTTCCTTTGTCTTTTCACTATGACTAGCTGCATAAATGCAGAAAAACTCATCTCCATAGTCATGATGCTAATAAAGATATTTCCCTCTGACTACTGCATGGCCAGAGTATGAAAAGTTACAATATCATACATCACTGCTGGGTAAGGCTCCTTTGTAGGCAAGTGCGGAGAGGAGAGGGCTTCAACCCTCCCCTCTGTCCCTCCTCTTGGCTTCCTACCTCCCTCCCTGCCTGCCTGCCTGCCTTTCCCCTGACCTTGCAGCTTTACGACTGCAGTAATGCGCTGCAGATGAAGAGAGGAGCAAATCCACCAGAGATAATAGACAAATCATCTCCACGAGGTGGTGGAATAAAAATCCCCAGACAAACAGACAGCCTGTGTGCTCTTGGACACCGCTTTAAGGAACTCTAGTGTTGATAAGTAATTATCCCTGCCCAAAGGCATGATGGGATTCACAGAAAAGAAAACATTTGTATGATATGTTTGCAGTACTGTACATATAGTAAAGAACAGACTCCACTAAAAATCTGTGGATCAGTAATTAAATTAGCGATTGCACATGTGTGATTCTATGTGTATTTAATGCCACTTACATGTACTTTGCATTTATGCATAATACCACTTAGTGGGGCTTGTATCAATGGATTTTCCACTGCAGTTTGTATCACCAGCAATCCACTTATGACACACACAGGATGTATAGACTAGAGATTACCCCAACATGTTGCACCTGTTGATCGAACAAGCTAATGAAGAACATATACAAAGAAGACTGGGTTTGGCAGTGTCAATGAGTGCAGAAAAAAAAAGTGCCAAGAATTTCAGAAGCCCAGTCACTGAAAACACTAGGACGACAACTGTGAACCTGTGCATCTGTGGTCTCTTCTGAGCAAGGAATCACATGACTCATGTGCCTTTACCTCTGGCCTGCTTTTCCTTTGCTGACCTCAGGTGGGACAGGTGGGGCCAGCCCTACAGTATGTGCCTGCAGCAGCTGCAGGAAATGACAAGGAGAAAAACCTCGGCTGTAGTGCTGCTGCTCGTGTTAAAACTGAAAAAGGTATGTGAGTGGAAGGGGAGCTACTGTAAAGTCTGTGTGAAATGATTTATGGTTATTCATTTAGTTTAGTTTTGAGGGTCAGAAAGTACAACATTCAGCAGCTGATCACAATTTATCACAACTTATTACTCACAATTTATTACTGTCTGTACACATCGTTAAATCTCATTGTTTGCAGTTACTTTACATTATTCATGTCATCATCATCACCAAAGACTGGTAACACACTGTGATGGGTCGCTTGGCATTAGTGCATGTACTGGGTGGAGTCCACACACAGGAATATTTCTGTGGACATGTCATTTCATTGACATCAGATCATGACACAATGCAAGTAATACGTGGAAGTGGCAGTGATACAGTTTAAAAGACATTGTGTGTTTTACACTGCTACTCATTCACCCATTCGCACTCACAATCACACACGTTGTCTTGCTCAAGGACACGTCGAAGTGTAAACGGAGGAGGAGTCGGGGACTGAACCAGCAACTGTGGGATTGCTTGAGGTCCTCTCTACCTTCCTGCACCACAGTCGCCCCACAAAGCTGAAGCATCTGCATACCAGAAAGGCTGGGATGCTGTGTGGAGTTAACTGGTTCTAACACACTGGGTGGACAAAGCGATAAATGCTACAAAAGCCTGTTTTTAATAGCAGTAAAAAGTCATGAATGTTTTCAGCTACAGAAGAAAAATGCAAAAATTTACCAAAACTCCAATAACTCTTCTTCATTAATGGCACTCTGTAAGGAACAAGAAGAAATAATGGTGGATAAAGTTTATATGTAAATGAATATTTTTTCTTCCTCTGGGACGAAAGGGAAATAAAATGACCCATGTTTAACCTGAGAGTGAAGCAGGTCAGAAGAGGTTGAGGGAGGAGAAGAAGAGGGAGCCAGGCTTAGAGCAAGATGGGGGGGCAGAAGAAAGTAGAGGACGGTTGTCAGGACGGAGGCTCGAGGAGCAGTCAGAGAAAATAAACAGATGGGAGCTTTGAGGATATTCTATCTGAAGCTTAGTCCTGTTGAGTATAAACACGGTGGTGGGAAAGCCATGTAAATAGGCCTGTGTTTACCTGTCTGCACAGCCCAAATTAATCACCCATGCCGCCACGAGCCGCCGGTGAAGGAAGGGAGAGTGGGGGAGGGCAGTAGGGAGGTGGGAGTATAAACATGGCTAAAAGCTACTGGTTGGCACCATTTTGTTTTGGTTAGGATACAAAGTGAGTGATTAGGCTGCTTTGCTGTGATGAAGGGTGGCAGGAGTGATGGAGGACCGGTGTGTGTGTGTGTGTGTGTGTGTGTGTGTGTGTGTGTGTGTGTGTGTAAGCCCCACCACCTTGGATTTTTCAAATTTGTGACTATACATTAACATTGCAGTCGCATGCACTAAATGTTTTTACAAAGACATACAAAGCAGTTAGATTAGTAAAGAATTCCACCAAACTCCATTCATATTTTTTAGTAATTTTACCAGCTGTTCAAGTGTGACTGACATTTTATAGACTATTTTAGAAAAACAATCAACAGACTATAGAAAAAAAAAGGTGTCTATTTATGGTCATATGGACACATCAATCATATGCCTTTGGGTATTTTAATACAAGAACAATATTAGCAAAGTACTGAGTCTAAAGCCTTGTATACATCAGTATGATTTAGCACAACATTATTCTGTAGCTCACAGACGCACGTTTGACTCGTGTCCCCATTGTGCTTCACCTCTGTTGATAGAATAAGGAGTCAGATAAGATGAGGTGCAGTGAAAAGAAAGGCCGGGGAGGGGGGGTCGTGGCATTTGTTCTGGGTTTTCCATTATGTGATTTGGCGTGCTGATGCCTTTCATTCCAATCATTAGAATTCAACTGGGATCAGGGGGGCTTTCAGGTGCCAGAGAGGAGCTGCGTTTGGATTAGCGGTCCACAGGATAGACTCCAAACGAGGCTGATTAACATACCGTTTCTCATACCTGAAACGATTAACGCAGTTTTTTTAACCTCTTCTCTTAAAAGGGAAGAGGGAACGGTTTAATTTAATATATGCTTGGGGTTTAATCATAAGCCCTGCATTTTAGGGGCTATGCAGGATGATATTAGTGGTCTGAGAGCAGCATAGGCCACCGTGAAAGTGTTTCGTTTCTTGAGTTTTGCAAATTCTGGGTTCTCAGAACGTTTTTTGTGCCCCAAGTTTAGAAAGAAGTGAAAGGTAAGACACGGGAATAAAGGAGTTATCACCCTATCAGGCAGAGAGAAGCTGACTTTGAAATGCGTTTACTGAGTGTATGAAATTGGGGAAACTTTATAAATATTACAACCTATGTTTTCAGAAAAGTTATGACATTGTGTAAAATGTAAATTGACAGAGAATGAAATGTTTTGCAAATAATTTCTGGGTGTGAATAGTAAAAATACAACACATCATATAGATTTGATGCCAGTAGCCAAAAAAAGTCCAAAAAAGCCATTTAAAAACAACAAACAAACAAAAACGGAACATCTTACAAAAAAATAGGTTAATTAAACAAGAACTGGAAAAATTGGAAAGACTTTGGAGTTAAATCATCCACAATAAAAAATCTCTTTGAAACATTCAGGGACTCCACAGAAAAAGGCACAAAGCTGAATGGCTGTGATCTCTAGGCCCTCAGGCAGCACTGCATTAAAAACAGACCTGCATGGCCTCGGAAACACCTCTAAAAACTAATCTGTTTGTCACTGCATCCACAAATGAAGGTTGAAACTCCACCATGCCAAGAAACAACCACTTACAATCAAGATCCAGAAACGCCTTCTCTGAACCCGAGCTTCTTTAAAGCAAACTGAGGAAGTGGAAAACTGCCGGTGTCTGACGAGGCACAATTTGAAATTGTCTTTGGGAATCGCGGTGCCAGTGTCCTTCATGCTAAAGAGGAAAGGGACCATCTGAGTCGTTTTTAGTAAACACGTCAAAAACCAGCATCAGTAGTGCTGTGGGGCTGCATCGACCGACATAGCATCTGTGAAGGCCTCCAAATATTCAGATTTAGATGAGGAGTTTGTCAGTAGTAGAACTGCAGCTGTTGGGTTTATTAAGACGTTTGGTCAAACTAAAAAGTGTGCAGTAAACGTATTTTAACCTCATTAACTCCAAACCTCTGGTGCCTTTAATATTTGTATGTATGAGACAAAGCCAGCTGCAGCAGCTGACCTCTTTTTCTCAGTCTACTGTACACGAGGACTCACAAATCCAGTCAGCCCAGTAATTTCTGCCTCAGTGAAAACTTTTGGGATTGTGCGACTCTCAGATGAACGGGCTGTTACGCCGTGCGCGAGGAGTAATGCCCTTTAGTTTTTCTGGCATGTTTGTCTTGGGCTAATTCCCCTCCACGCCACGACAGCCACGACCTACAAAGTCAAACGGCTCTGTCACACCTCTTTTCTTTAGCCTGCTCTATGGTTTCACTCTTCACAGGGAAAGGCCAAAGGGTTTTCCTTGGTTCCTGTAGTGTGAAATGCAAACTGTCATTAACTGGGAGAGGGTGAGCGGAGGGGCTTACAGGGGAGCCATCAATACAGATGATGGGGGAAGGAGAGAGAGCCTCTCCCTTCATTGTGTCTCAATAACTTTAAAAAGCAAACTAATCCATTCTGCTCTTAATTGCATGCCATGTCCCCCGATGTGTCCCCCCCCCCCACTTTCCCTCCATATCTGCACAATGTGATGGAGGCAATATTTAAACAGACTTCCCAAGATTCCCATTTCAAATGCTGTAATGAGGTTTTAAAGAACATAATGGTCTATATTATTCTATACTATACATTTTTAGCAGGAGGTGCAGAGGAGCAAAAAAAAAAAAAAAAAGAAGAAGCTTTTCCTGTTAAAGTGGGGCTTGTCTTTTCAGGGTTGGGGGCTGAAATGCAAAAAAAAAAAAATGTGTGACAGTTCATGTGTGTGAAGGGCTACGCAGAGACAGTGCTCTGAGGATTAAGGTCTAATTTCTCCTGTTCTTTCATTGAGACTCTGCAATCCAACAGATTGATTGGGACTTTTAATTACACAGCAGTAATTACGGGCCAGATCCAGCATCTGAAAAGAAGGAATTAAAGTTCATTTTGCTTGGCTAATTATCAAAGCATGTCCTGATGCATGCGTGTGTGTATGTGTGTGTGTGTGTGTGTTTGAGCACCCTCCTCCCCTTGATGCCGATGGCGACGCAGGACCCTGGATCACAGATACTGTGTAATTAAGGCAAAAAGGTTAGTTCAGAAATAAAAGACGAGCAAGCTTATTTAAAAAAATTTAAAAAAGCTAGAAAAAAGAAAGTTCTTAAAGGGAAAAGAGGATCCTGTCTTTCATTCCCCTAATTCTACTGGATCTAGCAGCACTTTTCTGTCACTATCAGCACTCGCAAATTACAACATTTCACATTCAGGAGCCATACTCGCAAGAGGCAGCAGAACAGTAGCTCGCCTGGGTGATTGGGTTGATTTTTTCTTTTTTCTTTTTCGCCTTTTTCTTTCCTCCGCTTCTTCAGTAAGTCCAGCCGGCCTTGCCTCCCTCCCTCCCTCGGCCACGTCCAGTCAAATCTGCACTTGCTGACATGCAGCACAGTAGCACTGTGCTTCTAATTTTTACATTACGTTGCATTAGCTTCACCAGGTTTAAGGGGGAAACCAATACAGGAATCATTTTATGGCGTAAAGCAGGAGCTGCAATTTGGGCTCAGGAGTCAATCTGGAGCCTGGTGATGATGATGGTGGTGGAGTTAGTGGGTTGGCAGGCCTGATTAGACCGTCTTAGGCTGGGGAGTCATATATGTGCTATTTCGCTGATAGGCTGCGAATCTGGATTTCCTGCTCCAGTGCGCTCATGGAGCTAAACCCATCCAACCGAGGAGGCTAGGCAAAGTGGTGAAGGTGATTTCCTCCATCGCCCGCCTGCTCGCTCACACACACACACACACACACACACACACACACACACACACACAAAAACACTTGAGCGCTCAGATTCACACACATGAACATCATCACCTTGGCACAGCCTCATGAAATCTATTTGAAAATGTCTGTGTATGTGTGTGACAAAGAGCAAAATGTATTCATTGAAGGATTCTGGGGGGAAAAAATATGATCAAATTTATTGGACTGCAGGCCCAAAAAAAAAAATTGGGGGGATTTTTCAAAGTGTCCCAACGATAGCTTGTGGTCATCCAACTGCCGCCATTTCAGCCCTACCTCTCACTCCTCGTCTCCTTACACTTTGTCTTTTCTCTGTCTTCTTTCAGTCGGGCTGTCATCCGAGCCTGCCCACCTGCATCCAAGACGATGCCGCGGCCCTTCAGGCCGTTTAGCAGGGACACAATTATGCAATTGTGCAAGCAGACAAATGCCATGTACCACAGTTGGGGACGGTGGAGGTGGAGTAATGCAATCTCCCTCTCTCACACATACACACACCTCCCCATGGTCCTCACCCTCAACACCCCTCCCTCCACACCTTCCCCCCCGTCCCCGTCATCCCAGGCTTGTCCATCTCAGCCCAGGGAACAGTGGGGAAGCTGTGTGTGTCGGCTCTTCCCAACAATTACCTTCAATTACGGCTCACTGCAGTGTGGCCTAGTGAAAGGCTTAGCCATTAGGAGTCTCTCTCTCTCCCTCACACACACACACACACACACACACACACACTTCTCGCTCAATTCTGGAGTCTGGCCAGGCTCCATGTGAAAACGACCCAAATAGCCCCCTGCTCACTTTACGTGAGCCAGCCCCAACCAGAATACCTTACCAGCACTCTGTTAATTCACATCTTTCACCCCCTTGGTTCTTTTTTTTCCCTCCTTTCTTTCTTTTTGGCTTTTCAACCCTCCTCCCTCCTCCACCTGGTGTCTTCTTCTGCTTCTCCCTCCTCCTCCTCCTCACCCACCTGCCTCCTCTTTGCTGTGTTTCTTTCTAAGAGTTTTCCCTCCACCGGGACCTGATCCTGTTTGCAGTAGTTTGAGAGTTCAGGGGCAACAAGGACAATGGATTTCCTGAGATGGGAAACTCCCTTGGGGTTCGTAATATAGTGCAGCAGATAAATAGTAGACTTACAGTCAGAGCTGTATCATAGAGGGAGGTGATGATTTCTCTGCAGATGTGGGGCCTCCGTCTCTTCTGCTTTGATGTATGATTCCTGTAGTCTGACCTTCTTTTTGTGGTTTTTTGGCCTGTGACCCAATCCATCTGGCTACTGTATCCAGTCAACTCCCCCTTATCTGATCACCTCCGTGGGCCGGGTGCGAACACACAGTGCCTTATCTACTGGTGTTGTATTTCTATTCCGGAGATAATTAGCATCTCGTTTGTCCTAAACCCGCTGCACTACACATACAGCTTAGCGGGGAACGGTATGTCTTATTTAGTATCTAGCATCAATGGAGGGAACAATAGAATGCGTGTAAGCCCAGTCTTAGCCCACTGCTGCATCCTGTGTCCCTGCTGTAGCTCTGGGCTCACAGACAAGAAGGTCCAGCTCAGAACAGGACAGCTATGTCTGGGATCACACTTCTCTGTTACAGAGGGAGCTGACCACGGCCCAAAAGCAGCCCAAAAACCATCCCGGCAACCCTCCTATCCTCCCTGCTTGCGTGCCCAGGAACCCCCTCCAGGGCTCCCCAGGCCGCATCCAAACCTGGGCATCGCCGCTGTCGTTTGTGCCTCTCCCTTTCAAGGCCGGCCAAGAGCCTCTCCTCCTCCTCTCTGCTCGATCTCAGCCGAGTGCCTCCCCCCTGCCACCTGGCACAGCGGTTCAGCTCGCTGCTCTGCATGTGTGTGTGTTTGCATCTGAGGGTGTACCTTTGGCTCTGTGTTATGGTATATGCCTGCGCTTTTGTTTGAGTATTGTTTGAGTAGGTGTGTGTGTGTGCACATAACAGTATGTTCATGATTGTTTGTGTATATGCGTTTTTGTGCGCCTGATACCCCCATCCTCTTCAGCACCGGGGGCCCTTTCTAAAACGCGTCAGTGATTTTGGCTCGGCAGCCGGCAACAACACGGTCAGTTTTCAGCACACCACCGGCAAGGCTTACCTCTCAGCCAGGGACGGCCAAGCAGACACTTTCCCAGGACAATCCCTCAGCCTTACCCTACCCATCCCCCTACACACACACACACACACACACACACACACACACACACACACACACACACACACACACACACACACACACACACACACACACACACACACACACACACACACACACACACACACACACACACACACACACACACACACACACACACACACAACCATACAGCAGCTTCCAAGGCTGCAGAAACACGGTAAATGAATACTCCGACTGATCCAGAGGAGTGGCCCATTCCAATTTCTCCCTCAATAGATGCCTTTATGATTATTAGGATGTGTGTTTGCATTGCAGTGTTTTTTTGACGTTGACATGATTGTTGTGCTTTGATCATTTGTGAAATGAAAGTACGAGGGTGTGTGAAAAAAAAAAAGGTTTACGAGTTATTTCATTTTAATTTCACTCAAATTTTGCAACCGACCCAATGTGACAGCTGCAAATATACAGTCTATCAATTGTGCAAAAAGTGCAATAATCAAATATTAGTCTGTACCGCCAGTCTTCTCCTTTCAACTTGGTGCCATCAGTTGCACTGCTCTGCCAGGCCTGTCAGCACCTTGATTTACTGCCATTTTGCCTAATACACTGTAATGACTCTTAATAAAATGAATTAAGAGCAGCCACCCACATACACAATGTTCATTTTCATTCTGCAAGCAAGCATCAATGATGGAGTTGATTAATGGTAACAAAACTGTCACCTGTCTGTTCTGAAGACACGCAAACTCACACACTGGAAGTCATCAGTCGATGTGCCGCCGGAGAGGAGAAAGCAGAAACTGTGTCTAGACATAGTCCATAAATCAGGCGTTTTCACATTATTAAAATCAGTGACAAAACTGCCTATTAATCATAACGCTGTGTGTGCACATATTTCATAAAAGGAGAATAAACAAACATCCCAAACATCCAACGTGCCTTACTCGCATCGAAGAAGAATCCCGCTTGGAATGTTATGAAACTGTCTTACGGACCTGCGGGGAGGATAATATGTCCTTGAGTGAAATTGCTTGAGTTTAAGACTGTGTCATTGCCACAACATGAGTCATACACTGGATGCAATTCAAACACACACACACACACACACACACACACACACACACACACACGTGTTGTTGTTTGCCAATTTAACGCAGAACATTGCATGTTCCTTTTGGAAAGGTGTCTTCAAGCTGTTGTTTATCTGTGTGGAAATATCCTCTTAAGTATTACAAAACATTCCCAGCAGCTGCCAATAAATATAAAAAGTCAACCAAAAAATTTTATGTGAAGGTGGTTTGTGTCTGTATGGATGCGTCACAGTGCGCGTTGGGCTTTTTGGTCCTGTTCCAAGCTCTGTCTGACACAGTGATTTTTGTGGTTTGTGATAAGCGGCAAGTCAGGAAAGTTGAGATGAGAATCTTCACTCTGTTCTTATTTGTGCTGTTGTTTCAGCCATGTCAGATAGTGTAAACACACAGCAACAACTGTGATACAACTCAGGGGTTATCAGATCTGTAATTGTCTGTGTCTCTTTTGAGAAAGCGCACCGCTGATTCTTCGGGTAATATCTACAAACATAATCCGCAGTCGACTTGATGTGCTTAAACTGGCTCCTCTGTCTCAGAGTGGGAGCGCCTACACGAGTGTGAATCCGCGGGAAAAAAAAAAAAAAACAGCACAAAAGATTACACTCCATGGAAACTGTTTTTCTGTGTGTGTGTGTGTTTGTGTACAACTGAAAGCAATGTGTGTTCCACATGCATCACACAGTCCTGATAAGATTTGAGCTGTTTTTCTAATTAGAAGTTGCTGGAATTGTGATCATTATTTTACCCTCAATTAAACGATACAGCCTCCTGCAAAAGGAGCATCTAATCAGTTTGTAATTAATGCTGTGGAATTTCTCGCAGTGCCTGCTGTTTCCAGTTCCTATTAAAACAAAAAAAATAATAAAAAATAGAGGCATTGCCTTTAAATGCTCGTTGCAGAAGGTAATAATGATTCAGTGAGAAACTAAATGCACATTTACCAACACAGAATGGAGTAGCAGCTTTTACTTTATTTCTAATTCAGAAGCACAAAAAGCCCAATATATAAAATACACATGACATTACTACACATTTGTGTTGCAGCGTTTTCCATCTCTGGTTGGGCAGCTCTGTGACTGAATCGAGTAAAACATAACCTTCTGTGCAGAGCAAGGACAGGATATGACCTCCAGAGCTAGAAGATGGCTGGAGACGACAAACTGCACACAGGCTGTAAAAGGTATATTGTGATCAATGTCTCACACTTCAGTCACGCCGTGGCCTCCTGTGGATAAGTCCTGTGTCTTGTTATACCATCCACCACCCTGTCCACCTCCGTAAAACACTTTATATACTATGTCATTGCTTTACATTGAAGCATCAGGTCAGCGTTGACCACAGATGTAAACAGGCACCATAAGCATCAGCACGTAATGCAAAGGGACTGAGCAAAGCAGCTGGGAGCCCTGACCTTAACGAGACATCAGCTGGAGGTCTGAGTGGACATTAGACAGAGCCTACCCTTCCATCTTTCAAGAATAAAATCTGTGATATGTCCATGTGTGAGTAGTGCAGAACATTGGTCACAACACGAGCACCAATACAAAGTCATCACCAATTTAAATACGGATTTTCACAGCGTACCCTTTTGCTCCATGAGCTGAGAGCCCGTCTGACACTTACAATCCGGGGCCATGTCTGGCCCTGATTCCTGAACATTGTCCATATTTCATACAGTATGAGAAATAGCTTTAGTGTAGTTATTATAGCCACACCATTAACTTACTTAGGATCTGATTTGCAGAAGTCCTTTAGAAAATGGGGACTAAACCTGCCTCAGATCAGTTTAAAGGATGAGTCTGACTGTCCATGAACCAAAAGTGATTTGCTTTAATGGAATAATGTATTGCAACCTGGTCAGAGTAACAAAAGGAGTCAAACTGCCGTAATATAATGATCAGTGAATGACTTCGTTTGCAGGTTTGCATTCAAACGAATGTACGATCGTTCAGAAATTGGGGATCCAGATAATTCCATCCTCAAAAACACATTTAGTCTTTCATTTTAAATTAGGTCTCAGCTTGTTTCAAATGGAGGAAAATCTCCTCTTAGTTGAAAAGTAAGTAATCACCTTAGGCCACCACCGCGCAAGATCTGAACTCCAAAAAATCAATTTTCATCTTGACAAAGAGTTGGATGTGAGTTCTAAGAGCGAGCTCACCATAGCTTTCAGAAAATAAATTCAATATCTAAGCTTTACAAGCTTACACATGCTCTCTGTCTCTGTGCCTGGCCGTCAGTCAGTCAGTCAGTGGATAAGAATCTGGATGAGCTCAGGTGATTACACTCTTTAGGCCAATGCTAATTGCAAGGTCTGTGCTCCAGGTACTGTAAAAGTATTAATTAAAGTGGACCATTTATCAAGGCATTTGGCAGCCCAACGGAGAGCAAGACGGTGAGGAGGAGGAGGAGGGAGGTTTGCAGGTTTGCCCCCCTCGCTTTCTCTGTGGGTGTTTGGTTTAAAGTGGGTGTGATGCCCCTCGCAACCTACAACTGTGGAAGATAAACTACAATTTCAGTGGCCAGGATTCTAATGTGATGCAGTGAAAACCATAATTCATGTACTGAGCCACATGAAAAAAACTGTATGCTTTAGTATTTTAATGTCTCCACTTGTCATTCAAATATAAAATTCGAATGTCATTTAAACACAGAGTGCGGGCAAATAGCCAAAATTGGTTGCAATCATGCACAAATTATGAATCCAGATATTTGAGGTAATAATAATTAAAGCTACATTATGTAACTCAATCGTCTTAGCTCCACCCAGCTCTTTTCTCCCTGCTCTGCTATGCTCTTGGTAAATGGTAAATGGTCTGCACTTATATAGCGCTTTTCTACCTATTGGCACTCAAAGCGCTTTACGCTGCTTCTTATTTACCCATTCACACTCACAATCACACACACATTCATACACCGATGGGGGAGCTGCTATGCAGCTGGCCAACACTCACCGGGAGCAACTAAGTTGGGGTTCAGTGTCTTGCTCAAGGACACTTCGACATGTGACCAGAGGAGCCAGGGATTGAACCAACAACTGTGAGATTGGTGGAAAACCGCTCTACCTTCCTGCGCCACAGTCGCAGGAGTGGCCTCTTCTTCCATCTGCAACGCCACACTCTGCGCCGTCCTTCAGATGTTAAACATCATCAAAATAAATAAATAAGAAACAGGCAAAGATCTGATGTTGGAGCACATTTCAACTTAAGTTACACACTGTGGCTATAAGATGCATCTCTGCGTTTGGCACCAGCTCGGGTACTTGGTAGTTTATGATGCTCGTTTACACATAGTCTTACATATACTCGCCTTTTTGCTGTGATGCATTTTAAACTCATTTTCCGTCAGGATTTTCCAGCAGAAGTGTTACAGGCTGACGATAATGTTAAACATCAAGGGATTATAAAGAGAAGCAATAAAATTATATAGTTTTTCAAACACGGACTTTGCTTTAAACGTACATACTAAAATGTTTGCCACTCACGTTAATCATATGTTGATTCATTTTGCTTTTATTACTCATGAATAACTGATTTATTCTTTAGGAATGCACGCAGCGCTGCAACCTTTGAGTGTTTGGAAAATCTTCATATTCCTGGTAGAAATCACTAGTCCAAGACTTAAAAGTTAAAATTATACACTGCTTCTTATTAAAAGCTCAGATTATTGCCTTGAGCCTTAATTTATACATATGCATGTATTTAAGCTCTAAATATGCAGACGGACGGTGCAGGAAAGTGCAGCAGAGAAATCCTATTATATCCTACCTGTTAGATGTAGAGTAGTAAGCCCTCTGACTCCCAGCAGAATGGGACCGGAGAGACAAAAGGCATCAGTGCTAAACGACTGAGGTGATTTAAATCACATACTCTTAGAGAAAGAAAGAGCGAAGAAAAAATAACATCTGAAAACCAATTCAGCGAACAAAGGCCCGAGTGTTCCCTTGTGGCATGATCGAAGTGAAAAGAGGACGGGGGAAAGAATGAAAGCAGAGAAATACGGTTTTATCACGGTTTTGAGTTAGTGAACTAAAGGTTGGGGTTCAGAGAGGACAGGAAGAGAGGAGGGGGGAGAAGAAGAAACCCCCTTCCAGTCAGCCAGGATATTTCATGTCCATCTCTTTCTCCCCTTCTCTCCCATAAACCTGATCAGCATCATTTTCATGTCTGTTCCCACTGTCTCTTCTTTCCCAGAGCCGTCATTTATAAAATGGTGGCTGAGAGTTGAGGGACGATGATCAATTTGTAGAGCATCTAAAACGTAAAAGAGGCTGTGAGAGACGGGGGGGGTCAAGGTCTGTGCTCGGGTTTCCCTTAATGGCTGCGCTGGGATCGGCTCCCATTCCGATTGGTCTGTCAAATGATTTTCTGGGCTCGGGCCCAGCCAGGACCCCTTCAAGTCTTTGTCCCCTGACAGATGGACAAACCGGCAAAGAAGAGGAAGCGCTGTTCAGATAGGAGGGCTAATGAAAGGGGAAATGGACACGTTGGAGGTTGACATAGGGATCAGACAGTAGGAGGGTTGTGCTGTCCACGCTGAACATGGAGACGAATATTCACAGTCAGCGGAAAGATTAATGCTTTGGTCGGGAAGAAAGGATAAAAGCATTAATGATAAGTGTGCACTGAAAAAGTTAATTTATCAGTTGTATTAAATTAAAACCTGTCGCTTTACTAAAGGCTGTGCAAGTTTTACATTATTGTGACAGGTTATTGTTCTGAAAACACCTGAGCTTTAGGACCACCTGTCCTTCCTATTCGTCTTGTCTTTTATTAAGGAAAAGCTGAAATCACAATCTCCGATCTATGGATGGAAGTACAAACTGAAATGGCCAAGAAAGCATTTAGGCTTTTGGCACCTAATGCTTTGAATAAACTACAATGTGAGCTTCAACTTCAAACGCTTGTCACATTGAATGAGTTTAAAGCTCTGGTGAAATCCTTCCAGTTTACCTTTTGTGTGTGTAAGTTGATATTTTAATCTGTTGTCTATTGTTTTTGATGTACCTATACTGCTGCCCTCCTGGTCAGGTCTCTCTTGTAAAGGAGACCTTAATCTCAATGGGACTAACCTGGCTAAATAAAGGTTAAACTTCCAAAAACTATTGAACTTACTTTAGATCGAAAGTCTTTAGCAATCACATATTGCTTCCCGACTATGTCCCCTTTAATAAGCTGAACCAGCCTGGAAACCCAATACAGCAGCAGATGCTGTGGAATTCAGCAACAACTGTTCAGACTGATCCCTTTCAGAAAAGCTGCGAAGCCAAATTGGCGGATTGTCTGATTTCAGTGCAATCTAATGTCTGTTGGGAGTGTAATAAGAAGCTAATAGCTCAATGTAAAATGAATGTGACGGCCAAAAAAAAAAAAAAAAAAGCAAAGCGACCCAGGAGAGATCGCAGGCCTGTGTGACATCCTTTTCACTTTTATGTGAAAAAAATAGAGCAGCAATCAAAATCAGAGTGGAGGTGATGTGATTGCTTTGATAATGGCATTGAGACCACAGTGTACACACCGTGTGCCCCCACGCACTGTCCGCCTCTACTGCTCACACAGGTAACACGGACTCGTTCTTAAAGTTTCTTTCAGTTAATGATGCAGGAGTGTGAAGAGGAGTCAGATCTGCATAATTGTTCATGGTCAGAACTTTTCGAATCAAGACAATTATTTCCAGTAGCCAAGCAGGGAAGAAAAATTCAGCCCCCTGAAACCAAAATCTAATTATTCTTGTTTAATGTACAATTTAGCTGAAATGTAGGTTGGGTACGGGTCCATGAAAGACGTCTATACGGTGCGAATGTACTGTAGCTGAGAGGAGGAGTGGATGGTCTATTAGTGAGACAGTTCAGCAGCCAGATGAAGGTGCATTAACTCTTTTTTTCCCATTACTGTTTAACTTATCCACGCTCTTTCACAATTCCTTTTACAAGGTCAATGTAAAATTAACTTGAAATGTATACCTCCTCCAGCAATCACTCCTCTCAATTCGCAGAAATTTCTTTTATGCAGGAAAATTGTGGGAGTGGATAGAAAAAGACCCTTGCAGACCTATTTTTTATTTATTTTTTTGTCCTCCACAATATTGTACAATTCATGATGTTGATAATGTGGAGAGTTCTCACTTAATTAAACTTGTGCATGCAGTGCAAAGTTTAAAAAGGAAGGGGGAAAAGAAATGCACTTATGTCATGCCGTGAAAGTGGGCAAATTATCAAATACAAATTAATTAGTGTTTTGAATCCAAGTTTGGAGCAGTGAATTGCATTTAGAAAATTAAAAAGATATGAATGGCTCCTCACTCTGGCTGTGAGAGTGTTTCATTTTTATTGGAAAGTTCAAAAAAAAAAAAAAAAAGAAAGGAAGAAAGAAAACACTACATAAACAGTGTTTCTCTAATTTACTATATTATATTATATTGGAATCATTTTTATAATTGTTACCCCTTAGGACAATACTCCTGCCAAATTCTAATTAAAATAAATATGCAAGCAGGGACAAGAGAAACAGATAGACATCATGCTTGGCGTCTGAGGGCGAGTGTCGCCACAGCTTGCACACTGCTCTGTCTTGTTGCGTTAAATCACATTTCAGCAAATGACACAAACTCACTTTTCTTTGTCCCAGATGAGATCATCAGGTGGTGAATGTCCAACCACAGTCAGAGGCTTTAAGGTCGTTACGAAGCAACACGAATACAAATTCAAACAGGAATTCAAACCAGGCTTTTAAAAAGTTTTTTTTTTGGGGGGGGGGGGGGGGGCGGCTGCTCTTACAGAAAAAGCTATAAGTGATATGTCTATCGTCTTTGACATTTCACTTAGAAATTTGAATATGAATGCGATAAAAAGGGAGAAAGCAAACGCTTCACTCCGAGCCAGTGTGCGGGTTTCCCTCATGAAAGGTGAGTATGTGCAGGGCTTTACTACTCCGTCATCTTCACCTAAAGAGGCGGATGCGCCACTCTCTGCCCACTCTTAACGACTTTAGAGCCTTATCTGGCCTCTCCATTGAGTTCTACTTCAGACATCTCGTTCATTAAATCCTTTCATATCCTTCTTCGCTATTCCACCATCCCTCTCTACATTCTGTTGCTCTCAGAAGTTTAAGGTGTGTGTGCGTGTGCTTCAGACCTCGCCTCACACCTACAGTACTATTATGCTGCCCTGAATACTGGTGTGGTTGGGCGAGTGGGCGGTGGGAGGCTCAGATGGAGAAGGCGAAGCTTTGAGTTAATTAACAGCACGTCGGCAAAGCAGACATAATAGTACACCTCAGAAAAAGACTTGACATTGAGATGGACGGATAAGTCATTAATTGGTTTTCTTATTGGTACAATGGCGGCAGCAGAATGGAGGAAGGTCAAGGCGACTTTGACAGGGACCACAACTATATTATGTGCAGGAGTGCTGGAGTATGAAAGGGGACAGATGCAAAGTCGATGGGAGATAAAGGAAGCTGTGAAACAAAGTAATTACACCTGAGATGTGGGTCTGGGCCGCTGTATGGTGATGCAGGTCAGGCCAGCCAGACTTTACAATCTGCAACCTGCAACACTGAATTTGGCTTTGCTTGTTCCAACTCCCTCCAATCCTCTACCTCGTCTCCTTCTTCTGCTGCTACTGCGGCTCCTCCTCTGGGGTATTGGGGGGGGCACCCAGCTGAAACGCATATAATTCCAGCACAGAGATGAACGCTTGCGATAGGGCGAGGAGGGGGAATACGGTGAGATAATTACGGGTGATACTCATGATTGTGAACGTGGCGGTGTGAAAAGGTGGGCCGCAAGATAAAACACTCAGAGAGGCAGCGAGAGAGAGTGCTGGATAAACAAACGCAGGGAGGGATGGAACAAGAGGGGAAAGGAGGAGAACGGCAAGGTTACGGGCAGTGAGATTAAGGTTCTGCCTCGCATAGGAATGGGATTCACGTGTTAAAAACAGCCTGGATGAGAAGAATGCATCATCTTGCTTCCGTTACATCAAGTGGGGTCAACATGGGTGGATTACTGAACCATGCACAGACCCAGGGGCCTGGGAGGTCAGGAGACCATCTAAAAGTATCCAAAAGAGGGGCAAAAACGTCCAGAAATAATCCAACCTGCTCATAAAAACTGGCACAATGTGCAAAAATAGGCATCAAATGACTGAAATTGGACACAAAACATCCAAAAATCCAAATTAAATAATCAAAAATGAATCTTCTACAAACACATGTGCAAACAATCTACAACACGAACTCTCAGAACAACCAAAGGGGAAGTGAGCTGCCCATGAAAGTCTTTGAATTTATACTAACCACTGATGAGATCACAGTAACGATGCAGCACAAGAGGAAAACTGGTTCAGTAATATTTTGGGTTTTTTAGTAATGGGAAATTACATGTTCTGTCAGTTTCATGAAAGATGTCGGCTCTAAAAGAGTCAAAGCGAAAAGACAACAGGCCGTGAGTGAACAGACAGGGAGGGAAAAACCTTCAGATTTCCTCTGTACTTTTGGGCAGGGTTTGTTCATGCCGAAAGGTTACATGAGATAAGAGCATGTCAGAGCCATGGCCTTGTTTGATACGTGTGTGTGTGTGTGTGTTTGTGTGTGTTTGTGTGTGTCCACTCATACAGGTGTACATGGATGTGGCCACGGCCGCAGCAGCAACAGCAGCAGAAGCAGCAGCAGCAGCGATTTTTATCATGTGCTGCTTTATGTACTTCATTCTCTCCCTCTCTATCATACTCTTACTCTCTTTTCCTCTTTCGTGCAGAGACAGGTGATAAGAGACACAGATAGTGCTTTATGGCATGAATGATAAGGAGTCGCCACTCATGCGTCCCATCAGGGGAAGAAGAAGAAAAAAAGAAAACCAGCGAAACCCAAATGAAGGCAGGCTTATCACTGAAATCTGACACTTAATGCAACTCCATTTTGAAGTAATATGTGCTTCATTGTAGCCCTAATCGATTTGAGATTTCAGGACTTTTGAGTTTATTGATTCATTTCATACACTTTGTCCTCTGAAGGATATTGCTAGCCTGAGCGAAACACATGCAGATGCAGCTGATATCTATATTAAGAACGGGTTAGTTTGCTTTTTGTTTGCGCAGAAATATAGAAATAAAGATAGAGAAAAAGTTTGCAACATGTTTGCAACGTGTTTCCTCGTGCGTTCCAATGTGTTCCCGTGTGACCTCTGACCAATTATCTGATGTGTCGGTCGAGTTGCAAAATTTTCTCTTATCGAGATCCGGTGTTGGTTTCTTTCCTTGCAAGAATGCAAGTGAAATGAAAAAATCCCCGTGAACAAGTTGTGAAGTTGCATTTTTATTCTCTTTAAGTACAAAATAATAAAGAGGAAAGAGATGAAACATTTCAAGAAGAATGTGAATGGAGTGAATGAAATCAACAACGTCTAGCCGTTTTTCAGTCAACGTCATTATTCGCGTGTGACTGTCTTTATCTGGAGAAATATAAAAAAACAAAACAAAAAAAAAAAACAAATGAATTTATCAAACTGTCTTTAAATAAATGCAGTTGTCACCGGCTTGTGAGCACCGCGGCGGAAGCATCATGTAGAATTTATTAAAACTCAGCCCGCTCTTTCATCTTTCCCCTGCAAATGCATTCATCTTAGTGACGAGGGAATATGAGTGAGATCCCAATCATGGCTCAAGGTGCTTTATTGAGCCATTTTAGGTGTTTTTAGGTGGCTGTGTTTGACTACAATCAGGTGGGCTTTCAGAAATAAGTAATGGCATCACTGGGAGATACTCCACAGCCATTTCATATCTGAAATACACCGCTTATAAATCATTTTTTGCTGCTTTTAAATGTTTGATTTTTTCATACATTGACCTCAAAAGGGTGATGGGATGTCTGAGATTGTGGTTGTTATTAAAGAAATGTGACAGAGGAGCGATACAAAATGCATTGCAAATGGATGTGAAGACGTTTCTGTGACCTGTAGGGAGAGATTTTCTCAAACTGTTGATGAGAAAAAGAAAAAAAGAAAAAGTTGCATGTGACTTTGTGATGGTTTCTCTTTCTCCAGAGGTTGTTGCCTTTTCTTACATGATCCAAATGTTCTATTACAGACCACCAATGTCTTCCTTAAGTGTTTGGTGATGCATGCATTGGCCTACCTGTGTATTTACATTTGTGCTCTGCTTTTGCTGCATGTGTTTGTATATCGTACACCAGCTCCGTTTAAAGCCGCTCCGTTGACTTTTTGTGACTGTGAAACTCAGACACAGATGTGTGTGTGTGTGTGTGTGTGTGTGTGTGTGTGTGTGTGTGTGTGTGTGTGTGTGTGCACTTGCAATTCTTACTTGGTGAGGCCCAGTGGCAAGGAGCCCACCAACAGCGTGGGGCCCAAAGCCTTTGTGGGGCCCAAAATGCTGGGCCCCACAAAGATTTCATTCAAAAAGCAGCTCAGGAGCCTCCCCTAATGTTGCTCTTGCTTTTTTTTCATTTGGCCCACAAGGTCAGAAATTTTGGAAAAGTGTGTGTGAAGTGTGTGTAAAATTTATCCTCAGTACTGCCAACTAGTGCTAGGGGCTTGGTATTGCAAAAGATACACACTTTCGGAAGTGTGTAACATTTCAACCAATCAGAGTACAGCCCTGATGATAAGAAGACATTTGATTGGCTACTTCACCGTCACCGTCACCAATTTGGGATACACGCCCATTTCCTCAAACCACAGAATATTGTGCCATTTACCAGTATGAAAACTTCATGAAGGGAGCAGGTAGGTTTCTTTTCTGATTTTTTTTTTACAGTTTTTAACTTTTTTATCCTCTGCAGAGTTGCAAGCAGGGTACAAAGTGAAGTTGTAATATAAATTTATAGTTGCTAAAGTTAGCTACAGCATGTTGGCTGGTAATGTTAGCAACACCATACTACCTTCTAATGTTAGCTATGTTATAGCTTACAGCTTGTAAAGTGATCTATAGCTCGGTAGCTACTGCTGTAATGTTATAGATACGTATCTAGCACATTTTCTCTGAAGGTTAAAATACAATTGATTTTATAAGATAAGATATTCATTTGGATCGTAGCTAGATGAGATTAGTTGCCTTTAAGGCACGTACGTCACACATGTTGTACATCTACATGTCACTAAAATCTTACTTTTAAACTTTCAAAATACATAAAATTACATGTATGACAAATATTGATCCATAAGGAAATAAAAGAATCAATCAATTTGCTTCAAATCATGGGAAGAGGCTTTTTTGTTAAAGGATCAGGTTTAGTTAGAAATACATTGAAAAGAAATACATGCTGAAAAGACCCACACTGTTGCGGGCTTTGAATGCACCATGACTGCAGCTCGGTGAAGACCGCATGCTTCTTGTGGACTAAACAGGACAAAATCACTACGGCAGTAATACAAGACAATAAAGAAATGTAAGTCAACTTATACCTCAAATACTATCAATGCTAACAAAGAGCTGGTAATGAGCGTTTTTAACTCGTTTGTAAAGTGCCATCTCATGCAAGATGCTAGCGTTAGCATTAGCGCTAGCATTAGCGCTAGCATTAGCGCTAGCATTAGCTAAGTAAATGATAACACTGATAAAATTGTTCGGTGTTTCTTCAGGACAATATTCACTTGGACTTTAAGGGGTGGGAACTGTACTGCAAATGGGGGTGGGAGCAAATTTTCCCCTTTTTGAAGTACAAGTGCCTAATATTTATTATGGTAATGTGTAAAAATTAGTAGGATTCAGATTTTGGCCTTGCTCAAGGGGATCATTGAGAAGTAGAGGGGAAGGTGATGGTTTTTAGCTGACTTTTTTCACTTCTTTTTATTCATTATCCACAAATAACCTCATAAGTTTAGCCTGCTGTGTAAAAAAGAAAACTCATGACAAAAAAATATATTTTTACCTTGGTCAACAAATTAAATTTTACCTATTAGAAAATAAATATGACAGCTTTGATAAAGATGGATGTTATGTAATATTTAGAATGCCATTTATATAATGTGTGAATCTGGCATGTCACTTGTGCAAAGGGTAGGTAAATAATAAATATTAGATTCTGTTTGTTTATACTGTCTCCATGTCAGAAATAAGTTATAAATGGCCTAATCAATACATTTTAATAATGATTTATGTGTATAAATGCATACAGTTCTCTCTTCTTGGAGATGAATCCTCCTACCATTAAGCTCCAGGATTTTCATAATATCTTGTAGAAAGCACTAAAGTCCTCCATATATAAAGATGATCCTGTAATGATAACAGTAAAATTAACGCTGGAACATAACCTTTACTTAATTTACATTAAATCCAATTTTTTTGCTGTATTTCATTTATGAAAATAGTTTTATGTTAAATGCTGAAATCCCTGCTTTAATGAAGTAATATGTTTCGCTAGGTGTCCTGAATAAACCTTTTGTAGATCATCTTTGGAACATTGGATTGTTGGGTTCTCTTCTCTAAGCATCACAGTAGTTTTTTCCTATCTCAAGGAATATGGTTAGGAAAGGACAGGTTAGCAAAGAAGGAGAGGGAGTAATTTGTTTGACTATTGTTTGTTTGAATATACCTCGTGTTTTATATTTATGGTCTGCTATTTTGAATATTCCTGGGTTTCTGTTGAGCAATCTACATAGACCATATACCATGAAATATTAAAATACTCAGGTGATTAGTTAATAAGATAACCTGTGTTATGACTTAAAAACTGTTTCACAGAGCCATAATGAGTAAACGGAACTCAAGACTACAGCCTGCTGAGGATGCAAAGTCTTACATTCAATCTTCAAGGGACAAGCCTGGGTTTATAGAAAGATATATTGACACTAACAAAGGTAAGGGATAGCAGGTCTTTTACTTCTTTTCCTTTCGGCTGCTCCCTTTCAGGGGTTGCCACAGCGAATCATGTGCCTCCATCTAACTCTATCCTCTGCATCCTCTTCACTCACACCAACTAACTTCATGTCCTCCCTCAGGGATAGCAGGTCTTTTACTATTACTATTAATTTCATACATATATTAAAGCAAATATTTATGCTACATATTAGAAACAGATATATATTGGCATTTCCAGAGAAGCCATTGTGCTGATACTCAATAGGTCTAGCTGTTGGTTGTAAAGGAAGTAGGCTATACTCTTTCTTGTTATTGTTGCACCACATTTAAGTGACAAGAGGTGGGTCATGCTGTATGTTAAAGGTTAAGACAGCTCATTGTTTCTGTTAATCAAATGTATATCTAAAATAACCTTATAGGAAGAGGAGTGTTCGCTAGCCAGCCCGTCGACCCAGGTGCTTTTGTCTTGGAGTACAGGGGTCAACTTATATCAGTGGAAGAATGCCAGTCAAGACACTACACAGAGATAGAGAGTACATTTCTGTTTGAATTTGAGTGGCAAAATCATCACTGGTGGTAAGATTATAACAAAACATCTTTTGAAGAAATGTAGAAAGTCTTTAAGAGCTGAAAGTTTCGAATAGTTGATGAATTACAAAAAGAAGGAGAAATCTTATTCAAGCTATCACTTCTAAGTATTGATATTTTAAACTAGACTGAGCCAGTCTAGAAGTTTCTGTTATCACACATTATTTATGGTTCTTAAATATGTTTACACTGTGAAGCCTGATTTTTGTAAAATAACTAACATTTGAATGTTTTACCTTTTATACCTTTTAGTATTGATGCATCCAAGGAAGATGGCTCTCTTGGAAGATTAGTAAATGACAATGGCAAATCTCCAAACTGCATCATGAAAAAAATCATAGTAGATGGCAAGCCACATTTGTGCCTCTTTGCAGTTAGGAAAATAGAGATAGGAGAGGAAATTGATTACAACTATGGTGATTCAAAATGGCCATGGCGTAAAAAGGTGAGTTGGTTAAATAGGGCATACTAACTTGCGTGTGAAGTTGTACTGACTAATGTAACAACTTTTATATTTTTCCATTGTTTTGTAAATTTATGTGTGTATCCATGTTCTTTTAAGATTAAGTGATATCCCTAAAAGTTATTATTTTTCATCTGATTTCTAGGTGAAAAACAAGAAGGCCCCTGCTGTGGTAATTGGGACTTCCCCTATACACCATCCTTCCCATAAAGATTCAAAAACAGATGATGCCAGTTCAAAGGTAAAGTAGTAATACAATGATGCAAAAAATACCTGACAGCTGAGCTATCATAGACAAAATCTTCCTAGTCTTTCCCTCATGGGGCCCTCCTGCATCCAGTTAACCTAAGTGACTCATATGCTCATTCGCTTGTGTTTCTAGTCTTCCACTTATGGGGCCCTCAAGTAGTCAGTTAATCTTACACACTCAGAATTTTAAAGTTTCTCCCCTTATGGGGTCCTCCCGTATGGATCTAACTTATAGTTATTTTACATCATTGCCTTAATACCTGCCAAGGTCAAACCTCAAGTTATTATAGTTATAATGCTACAACTCTTTAGGGGCTTCATGTTTTCAGAAGGTATTTTGAATGTTATCCATTGCATCCACTTCTATGCTGTTGTCAGTCATGCAGAAAGGCCATAGCATGTGGTTATTTCTTTATGCTAAATGCTATTTTAGAAATAGCTGACATCTGAGCTATCTTAGACAACTTGTGAATCTGTAAATAACCAATGTCTGGCAGTTCTTGATGTAAACCTGACAAATCTTCCTAGTCTTTCCCTCATGGGGCCCTCCTGCATCCAGCTAACCTAAGTGACTCATAGGCTCATTCGCTTGTGTTTCTAGTCTTCCACTTATGGGGCCCTCAAGTAATCTGTGAATCTCACACACTCAGAATTTAATAGTTTCTCCCCTTATGGGGTCCTCCCGTATGGATCTAACTTATAGTTATTTTACATCATTGCCTTAATACCTGCCAAGGTCAAACCTCAAGTTATTATAGTCATAATGCTACACCTCTTTAGGGGCTTCATGTTTTCGGAAGGTATTTTGAATGTTATCCATTGCATCCACTTCTATGCTGTTGTCAGTCATGCAGAAGGGCCATAGCATGTGGTTATTTCTTTATGCTAAATGCTGTTTTAGAAATAGCTGACAGCTAAACAATCTTAGACAACTTGTGAATCTGTAAATAACCAATGTCTGGCAGTTCTTGATGTGCTTTTGATTTTGGTCTGAATACCAGGTGGAAAACAAGCAGACTCCTATTTTGGCAGTTGAGACCGATACATCCCCTATAGATCATCCTACGTGTGAGGATTCAAACAAAGATGATCCCAGCACACAGGTAATAAAGCAATGCACACACTTAGTCACATACTTTCTTTGTTCACCTGTACTTTGTGTAATTCTCATATGAAGATAGGGACTTGTTCACTGCTCTTCCAAAAAAGCTTTTTGATGGATAAGAGTAAACCTGACAAATCTTCCTAGTCTTTCCCTCATGGGGCCCTCCTGCATCCAGTTAACCTAAGTGACTCATATGCTCATTCGCTTGTGTTTCTAGTCTTCCACTTATGGGGCCCTCAAGTAGTCAGTTAATCTTACACACTCAGAATTTTAAAGTTTCTCCCCTTATGGGGTCCTCCCGTATGGATCTAACTTATAGTTATTTTACATCATTGCCTTAATACCTGCCAAGGTCAAACCTCAAGTTATTATAGTTATAATGCTACAACTCTTTAGGGGCTTCATGTTTTCAGAAGGTATTTTGAATGTTATCCATTGCATCCACTTCTATGCTGTTGTCAGTCATGCAGAAAGGCCATAGCATGTGGTTATTTCTTTATGCTAAATGCTATTTTAGAAATAGCTGACATCTGAGCTATCTTAGACAACTTGTGAATCTGTAAATAACCAATGTCTGGCAGTTCTTGATGTAAACCTGACAAATCTTCCTAGTCTTTCCCTCATGGGGCCCTCCTGCATCCAGTTAACCTAAGTGACTCATATGCTCATTCGCTTGTGTTTCTAGTCTTCCACTTATGGGGCCCTCAAGTAATCTGTGAATCTCACACACTCAGAATTTAATAGTTTCTCCCCTTATGGGGTCCTCCCGTATGGATCTAACTTATAGTTATTTTACATCATTGCCTTAATACCTGCCAAGGTCAAACCTCAAGTTATTATAGTCATAATGCTACACCTCTTTAGGGGCTTCATGTTTTCAGAAGGTATTTTGAATGTTATCCATTGCATCCACTTCTATGCTGTTGTCAGTCATGCAGAAAGGCCATAGCATGTGGTTATTTCTTTATGCTAAATGCTGTTTTAGAAATAGCTGACAGCTAAACAATCTTAGACAACTTGTGAATCTGTAAATAACCAATGTCTGGCAGTTCTTGATGTGCTTTTGATTTTGGTCTGAATACCAGGTGGAAAACAAGCAGACTCCTACTTTGGCAGTTGAGACCGATATATCCCCTATAGATCATCCTACGTGTGAGGATTCAAACAAAGATGATCCCAGCACACAGGTAATAAAGCAATGCACACACTTAGTCACATACTTTCTTTGTTCACCTGTACTTTGTGTAATTCTCATATGAAGATAGGGACTTGTTCACTGCTCTTCCAAAAAAGCTTTTTGATGGATAAGAGTAAACCTGACAAATCTTCCTAGTCTTTCCCTCATGGGGCCCTCCTGCATCCAGTTAACCTAAGTGACTCATATGCTCATTCGCTTGTGTTTCTAGTCTTCCACTTATGGGGCCCTCAAGTAATCTGTGAATCTCACACACTCAGAATTTAATAGTTTCTCCCCTTATGGGGTCCTCCCGTATGGATCTAACTTATAGTTATTTTACATCATTGCCTTAATACCTGCCAAGGTCAAACCTCAAGTTATTATAGTCATAATGCTACACCTCTTTAGGGGCTTCATGTTTTCAGAAGGTATTTTGAATGTTATCCATTGCATCCACTTCTATGCTGTTGTCAGTCATGCAGAAAGGCCATAGCATGTGGTTATTTCTTTATGCTAAATGCTGTTTTAGAAATAGCTGACAGCTAAACAATCTTAGACAACTTGTGAATCTGTAAATAACCAATGTCTGGCAGTTCTTGATGTGCTTTTGATTTTGGTCTGAATACCAGGTGGAAAACAAGCAGACTCCTACTTTGGCAGTTGAGACTGATACATCCCCTATAGATCATCCTACGAGTGAGGATACAAACAAAGATGATCCCAGAACACAGGTAATAAAGTAATGCACACACTAGTCACATACTTTCTTTGTTCACCTGTACTTTGTGTAATTCTCATATGAAGATAGGGACTTGTTCACTGCTCTTCCAAAACAACTTTTTGATGGAAAAGAGTAAACCTGACAAATCTTCCTAGTCTTTCTCTCATGGGGCCCTCCTGCATCCAGTTAACCTAAGTGACTCATGTGCTCATTCGCTTGTGTTTCTAGTCTTCCACTTATGGGGCCCTCAAGTAGTCAGTTAATCTCACACACTCAGAATTTAATAGTTTCTCCCCTTATGGGGTCCTCCCGTATGGATCTAACTTATAGTTATTTTACATCATTGCCTTAATACCTGCCAGGGTCAAACCTCAAGTTATTATAGTTATAATGCTACACCTCTTTAGGGGCTTCATGTTTTCAGAAGGTATTTTGAATGTTATCCATTGCATCCACTTCTATGCTGTTGTCAGTCATGCAGAAAGGCCATAGCATGTGGTTATTTCTTTATGCTAAGTGCTATTTTAGAAATAGCTGACAGCTGAGCTATCTTAGACAACTTGTGAATCTGTAAATAACCAATGTCTGGCAGTTCTTGATGTGCTTTTGATTTCGGTCTGAATACCAGGTGGAAAACAAGCAGACTCCTACTTTGGCAGTTGAGACTGATACATCCCCTATAGATCATCCTACGTGTGAGGATTCAAACAAAAATGATCCCAGCACACAGGTAATAAAGTAATGCACACACTAGTCACATACCTTCTTTGTTCACCTGTACTTTGTGTAATTCTCATATGAAGATAGGGACTTGTTCACTGCTCTTCCAAAACAGCTTTTGAGTCAGGATTACTGTTTGGGTAACATGAGTGCATGTGGTTGAGGTAAAAGAGTAAATACAATTTTTTTCTAGTTCTTATGCACCCTGTTAATCTGAGAGATGCATTTGGTCATATGCATGAGTTTCTAGTCTTCCCCTCCCAGGATCCTCAAGTTCACTTAATCCAGGTGGAGTCACTAGTCACACTAGCCATTAGTTACAAATCACTTTTGTTGACCTGTACTTTGTGTAATTCTCTTATGAAGAGATGAATTCCAACTCTTTGTAATTTTATTCAATTGGCTCAATAGCAGTTTGTATCAAAATTAAAGTATATATAATGCAACACGTATTTATTTGATGCATTTTTAAAATTATATTTTTAATGTAATTCATGTCAGCCTCTATGTTGTTTTGCGAGACTTGTTGATGCCTGTCCTAAATATAACTAACATGCTAATTTAGATGATTGTTTTTTGTCTATTCTACTTTTTTAAAATATTTTTTTCCTTTCTAATTATTTGTTTTATTACATTTAGGTTTTCACTGTTAATAGTTTTTCCCTAGTGGACTATTCTGAAACTGATGATACAGACGAAGGCTATATAAACGATGGCTCTCATACAGTCATCCAAATTAACAAAATTACAGAAAACATTCTGGTATGTCTTAAATTCCAGTAAAATGTTCATAGTGTCAAGTGTATAGCATGTGTGTAGCATCAAGTGTTAAAATCCTTGTCCTGTGATTGATTTTTATAAAACATTAACAAAAATTGATTGCCATACCTTAACATTACACCCATTTTGCAGGATAGTGTACCAGATCATTCTGATTTTCTCCAAGATTCAAAGAGTGAGACTGTAGTGGATGAAACTGATAATGAGGATAATGCTGTTCCTAAGCTTAGAAGAACAAAAAGCATTCTGGTATGTCTCTGACAAAATATCGTGTCAGTTCTGTTAATACCAACTAAGTGGATAAGGCAATTTCCAAGCATTTCCCCTGTAATGATTTTTATTTAACATAACTGTTTTTGCAGATGAATAGAATACCACATTTTTCTGATGCACTCTATGATTCAAGTGATGACAGCACAGAGTGTCCTTCATCATCACAATCTAAAAAGGCTTTCCAAAGGCCAAGAAGAAGGTGTTGCCATCCTGTAAGTCTATTTTATTTTTTATCTTACCCTTTAATGCTATTAGTTAGTGGGCAGTGCAATTCAAACTCAGAATTATAATATTGTGCCTTTGTGAATATGTTTGCATAATTTAAACACTTGCACTTTTACCGGAGAAGTCATTTTTTAAACTACGCCTGCGCAGTTTTATGCTGTAGATTCAAATAGTTTGCAATTTTTTTTGTCCCAATAGTTTAACATATCTCAAATTTGTGAATTTACTTTGAATGAAAGTAATTTCACTTAATGCCCCTATAGAGAGTATACTATTCTAACAGGCAGTTGACAAAAGTGTAGCCAAGTTGTCACACTAACACAATAATTTGTAGGGAAAGATATTAACAACATTTTTTTTTTTCTTTAAAAGATTGAAGATAGTCTTATACAATCAGATGAAGCAAGTGGAGAAAGCGAAGAGGAGTATATTCCAAATCCCAGGGAAGAAAGCACAGACAGTGATGGTAGCTTGGAATTATCCCTTGAAAAAAAGAGAGAGAACAACATTGGATCTACTAGTCAGAGAAGAAGCAAGTCTTCTAGTCAGACCCAGTCTGAGTCTAGTCAGAGCAGAAACATAGTTGTTGCAAGTTGTGATTCCACACAAAGATTTCCTGAAGGCACAGCTGATGCAAATGAGGATGAAACTGCACTCCTTGAAGAGCCATCTGTTTTTGTTAATCCAGTTTTGAAAAAGGAGGATGGGTCAAGGAGATATAATAAAAAACATCAGTGCTTGTACTGTGGACAAGTAGTTCAGAAAATGTCAAGACATTTGATGCGTAAACACAAAAATATGATTGATGTTGCCAAAGCTTTTAGTTTGCCAAAGAACTCAAAAGAAAGGCGACTGCAATTAGATTATATCCGAAATAAGGGGAACTTTGAGCACAACACTGAAGTTTTGGAGAGCCACAAAGGCAAACTCATCCCATGGAAACAACCAAAGAAAAGAAAAGAAGGACAGGAATATACACATTGTGTGTACTGCTATGGATTGTTCACAAAAACAGTGATGTGGCGACATTTCAAGGTCTGCAGGTTCAAGCCTCAGGGGAAGCCATCTAAACCAGGAAAAACAAGAGTCCAGGCATTGTGTGCTTTTGCTGAACCTGTTCCACCTGGATTAAGTGAAGCATACTGGAAGTTCTTAAGTGATATGAATCAAGACAAGATTGCAGTAGCAGTTAAAGAAGACAACTGCATTCTACAGTATGGTTACAGGCTGTTTATGAAGAATGAGAAGGTAATCAGCCAACATCAGTACATTCGACAAAAGCTGAGAGAGCTTGGTAGACTGCTATTGGAAGCAAAAAAGATTGCACTTGTGAAGACTATCAAAGATCTCATAAAACCTGAAAAGTACAATCATGTTGTCACTGCTGCAAGATGCCTGGCTGGATTTAGTGATGAAACTGGCAGATATCAACGTCCATCTCTTGCTCGCAAAGTGGGACACAGCTTGCATTCTTTGGCCATGTTTCTCAAGTCTGAAGGATTAAAGAACAAAGATAAACAAACTGTCAAGGATGCTGAGGATTTTGCACAGCTATACCAAGAGAGTTGGAAATTTGACATTGCAAGCCAAGCACTAACCCAGCTTGACCAGACCAAGTGGAATTCTCCTCAACTTCTACCATTCACACAGGATGTCCAGAATCTTCATTGCTACTTGTCTGGAAAACAGCGGAAACAATTGAATGCCCTGAAAGAAGAGCCTTCACCCTCAAACTGGAAAGACCTTGCTAGAGTGACACTGGCACAAGTTATTCTCTTTAACCGCCGGAGAGCAGGAGAGGTATCCAGAATGCCTTTGTCAGTGTACTTATCAAGAGACACATCAGAAACACATGAAGATGTTAACTTGGCCCTTACAGCACTCGAGCAGAAGCTTTGCAAACATTTTATTCGGATAACCATAGTAGGAAAGAGAGGAAGGAAAGTTCCTGTTCTCCTCACTCCAGACATGAGAGAATCACTTGATACTCTGACTGAAAAGCGAGAAGAATGTGGAGTGTTTAATGAAAATGGATACTTGTTTGCATTACCACAATCTGTCCATTACCTCAGGGGTTCAGACTGCATTAGACAATTTGTGAATGAATGTGATGACATAAAAACTCCCAAAGCACTAACCTCAACAAAACTCAGGAAACACATTGCTACCCTATCCACCGTTCTCAATCTCAAGACTACAGAACTTGACCAGTTGGCAGATTTTCTTGGGCATAACATTGAAGTACACAGAAAGCACTACCGTCTTCCAGAGGGCACCCTACAGCTAGCAAAAATAAGTAAAGTTCTCCTGGCAATGGAACAGGGACGGCTAGGAGAGTACAAAGGGAAGAGTCTGGATGAAATTCACCTTGATGTGAATGGTATTAAGACTTATTATATGTCAATGTAAAAAAAAGAAACATTTAAAAAGGACAATTTCTGTCTAATCCTACTTTTAAATGTTTCACTTTAACTAATTGACTTATGAAAAGGGCGAGTTTTGTAGATTAACTTTATCTACAGTCAGCAATTTATGCAGTACTTTATTACACTCTTGATCACATCAGTTTTCAGCTTTCCAATTCATTTTATCAATTAACATTTTAGAAACTGTTGACATGGAGGAGTGTTCACAAGAGGACATAGAAGGTATGTATGTTGTTTTATCTTAAGTGGTTGGAATGAATGATTTCTCAATGGATATGAATACTTTTGACTAGTGCATGTGGATTTTGTTTGGACGATTAAATGCTGGCAGGTTTCTGTAGCTATTGACCACATTTAGGAATAATTTTGCTATTTTTTTAAAGCCAGCATCTATTTTCTATAATGTAAAATAGTACATATGAGAATTCTTTTGTTTGGGGTGTCCTTATCAAGTTTTTAATCATGGGAAACTGTCAGTGGGAATTAATATTAAGGCACCGCTGTTTTCCACTCAATAGAAAAAAGCTGTAAACTCCCTGTAGGGGTGCAGTTCTAGTGAAGTCAAAAAGCTTTTCACACATATTCCAAAGTTCAAAAGAATTCTTACAACTTACAACTATAAAGTAGTGTGGATCCAAGCCTGTTTTAATTATTTATTTTTGCCCATATATCAAGTTGCATTTTCTGTGTAGTCCAACTGAGCTTCTCTAGGTGTGGGATATGGAAATCCAACCTGTTGAGAAAATTAAGCTAAAAAATATAAACTTATAGTATCATTAGTAATTAACAAAATAAAGTAATTTCTATGTTAATCTCAGCAGCAGTGCTTATATATTTGTTATGCTGTAACTGTCGTCATAGTTTTGTTATATATAGATTACATTAAATCACATTTGTTTAGCTTTTATCAAATGAAGAGTGAGCGGTTAGTTGGTATGTAGTACTGTTTGTGTGCTCAATATTTTGGTGTTTAAGCTGTGGACCTGCTGCTTGAAGGATTTGACCACAAAATTATTCTCCCACCCCAATTAGCAAACAACTGCACCAAAATTAAAGAGGAACAATGAGTAATTTCACATTATCTTTCAAACTTATACAATATAGGAGTGGTCTGGGCATGTGCAAATCTCACCCCTTCATGCAGAACCAGACTTTTTAACCCTTGTAGGTTGCTAACATGTAAATTTGATTTAGCACAGCACACAAAACCATGGCAAAATGGAGAAATAGAAATTGTCAATCCCATATGATCAGTTATGCATGATAGCTCCAGTCAGCTTTACTAATAGCTACTTCATATGTTAGTTCTAAATAACTGTCTTAAGTACTTGTAGTAATTTTTTTTTTACTGTACCCAGATTACGGTATTCCAGAAGAACAGGGGACCAAACATGTGGACAGTGTGGCATCCCATCAAGAAGGTACCATCATGGAGTTAGCTCATCATTAAGAGACACACTTGCCATATTAAATTATATTAATTTATACTAGCTATTCTTTTGAGCAATGTAAATCTATTGATAGATCTATTAATCTTGCATATCTAACTCTTTATTTTCTGTACACAGATACCAGTATGGCACTGGTTTCAGAGAATGAGGTCAGTGTGACATCCCTACAAGAATGTACCTCCTCATCAAGTGGCCAAAACCAGAGGAAGTTGGCTAAAAGGAGAGGTCAGCTTAGAATAGTGGTTCCTTCTTGGACCAGCAGGCCCTTTCGATTTCCAAGTTTCTTACCAGCACTTCCAGTTAGTACACAAGCAGATATTACTAGACTAGGACATCACCATCACAAAACGTTTAAAGTGCACTGCTCAAAAAATGCAGGTCATTGAAGGGCATCCGTGGGCATCACCCACTTCAGTGACGTAGTATATTTTGGTCTTGTTTATAACCAATGTGGAGTTGGGCATTAAGTGAAGTATATGAACTTTAAATCTCTAGGTAACAATTGCATTAACTATGGAAGGCTTTGAAGGGTGCACAATCAGTTTACTCGTGGAGTGAAGAATGGATATGTGCGAGATGGGGGATGGAGAGGAAGATGATACACATCATACATGGTTTCTGTGTGTAGGGGGTATAATGTCCCCATTTGGAGGTCTGTAAGTATACAGCAGTTTGGGTTTAACATAGTCTTTCCCAAAACTGAATGACTGTGGAGGAGTCCTTTATGGCCTTTGAACCAATTCAGTACTGCAGTGAATATGTGATTAATCTAGTTGTGTTTCCTTTCAGGTTAAGATTTGAAGTTTTTAAATCTAAAATATAATATGATCTTCTTATGCACATTTAGGTAATCAAACTGCAGTGAAAAGAAGCTGGACACCAGAGGAATGTGCTGCAGTAGAAAAGCATTTACGAAAATGTATAGTGATGAAACAAGTTCCAGGTAAGGTGGACTGTGAACGTTGCATTGCTGCAGAACCTCAAGCTCTGGGAAACCGAGACTGGAAAGCAGTTAAATACTTCATAAAAAATCGAATTACTACCATGAGAAGAAAGGTACAGTAGAAGAGCTTTAATGAACGGGTAGAAACACAAGGCTGGTCCTTTGTTCTATACTTTCTGTTGATGCCTGTTTGAAGGTAATCATGTTTTTCTCAGTTCCTTCACCATGCCCTCTTTGGTGTCTGTTCAGCTATGACATTTTATCACAAAATTCTTCCCACTACCCTACAGATCTCAAATATTTTTCATTTATGAAGCAAGAACACACTACACACACATACAGAATTTTAGTTCAAGAGTATGGCTATGTTATTGGTTTACAGTTGGTGTCCTCTGTTCTGCAGTCTCTTTTGTTTTTTCTCATTATGCAAAAGCAGAAGTTTACATTCCCTTATTTTGAAATGGTAAAAATGGTAATAAAGTGATTAACATTTGATTTGTATAAGCCAATTTTTGCTCTTTCAAAATAAGTTGGATGCAAGTTTTTGCATCCAGCTATGTTAATATGTGCTCCATAAGCTCAAATCCTTGAGTTTTTTTTTTTTTTTTTCTGAAATGTTTTGTGTAAAACAGCAAACTGCAGAAATAAAAGGGAAAATCCCTATACCGCGTGGTTTGGTAATTGAGAAGAGATTCAAGTTTGAGTATTCTAATATCGTCGTCTTCATAATGCTCTTATCTTTCATTAACTTGAAGTGGCAAAATGTGAAATGTTTGGTGTAAAGGAATAACAGATGTGGAATAGAGAGAATGTAAAGTAGAATATAAATCCCTGATACTGCCCTGCATTTTCTTTAAAAACAAGGTAAAGGAAAAATAACAGAACTAATTTCTCCAGATGAAGATTTTGTTCCCTGCTAAGACACGTAAACTGGAAATATGCATGTGTGTGTGAAGGTGGATCTCATAAATACTGACCGTTAGAAAGAGACCCCACAAGCAACAAAAAAACGGGCATGAAAAATTAAGTTTTATATTCTGTGATTTAAAAGTGAAATTTTTAATTCTAATTTTTTTTTAGATTTGTGTGATTTTTTATAGCGGTGTAGAACCACTGGATAGGGTGGACCCTACCAGTGGGTAAAAAACTAGCGGGCCCCGCAAGGGAGGTAAACAAGTGTGTGTGTGTGTGTGTGTGTGTGTGTGTGTGTGTGTGTGTGTGTGTGTGTACATGGAAAACAGACTCAAACCCATCCAGACATTATCTCCCTTCGATCCAAGCCTCAAATGGCTGGATAAACAAGTCCCCTTTCCGAGTTGTGTTTGGAAAGGGAATTGTGCCCGCCGTGCAGCCGCTGGGCCCATGGCTGGAGCTAAGAGAGTCCACTTTGTGCAACACACCAGGCGGATATGAAGAGCAGATGTCCTGTCTGCTGCTATCCAGCTCCAGACCTAGAGCTGCACACACGTCACTGAAGATGACTAGTTGGAAAGTGGAGCCCCCCCCCAAATAAAAAAAATAAAAAAAAACTCCTAGAGGCCTATTTGTGGGAGGTGGTTGGCAGTTTGAAGAGGTCTGAAGGGAGAACTTATTTGTTGCAGACCTTGTTTGCTGCAGGCTGGACTGATTCGGAGCAGCTTCACAGAGCCCCTAGTGGTTAGGTAGAAAAGCACAGCACACGGTTCTGTCAGTGTCAAAACGCTACAATAAGTCAGCCAAGTTTGCTGAAGATCGTTTTTGATTACCGCAGGGACAGTTTCTATGAAATACCACCGCTCTCTCTTCCCCCCCTCCCATCACTGTGAAAGTTGTTGCTGTAGTTTCACTATTTGAACTTTGAAAATGTACTGAAGTGAAACAAAATAACCCCCAACCCAGTTAAGAATCTCTTACACTTTTATAATTACCAGAGACACCATCATTTCTCTATGCTTAATTAGAAAGGTTTTCTGTCCATTTGCCTCCTTTTGTTTCACAGGACTGTCACCAATCCCCTCAGAGACACTAAAGCTCCAAGTCCTTCCATCCCTCCCTCCCATTACTCATTTAAACTTTTTTTTTCCAGAATAATGCGGATTTTATCTCAGTCATAATTGCAGTATAATTATAGGAGGTAATTCTCCCATGGTGCGTGGCCAGGTCTGCTGCCATAGCGTGAGCAGAATCTGCTTGGAGGTTAAACTCCTGATTTGAAATTGAGAGGCAGGACAGAATGATGGGGAGGATAGAGGAACGGCGAAGTGCGAACAGTTGGTTAAGGGGTTGCACGAGTGTGTCTGACCTTGAATTTTCAAACAACGTCCCTTAATGACAGCATGTAAAAGCAAGTTTTGACGAATGTAAATAAACATAGTTGCCGTTTAGATTGTTAAAAAAGACGAGAGCAAGACAACCCTCACGAAAACTGAACGATTATTATGAGAAAGAAAAAAAACGTCTGATAATATTAGATCCATGGAAATCCCTAGTGGCTCATGAGATCCAAGCCAGACAATTTTACTGTTACTATGCTCTACGCTGGTCAGTTATCAGTCAGTATCATGCCCGTAAACTGTGACAAATACCATCTACCAGCTACCAATAGGCCTGTAGGTAATAAATGATGCACCAGTTTTTGGGGAAATAACCAAACCTTTTATTAAGGTGCCGTTTCTTCATTGCAACAAAGTTTTACATCTGTATTTAGTTTTGACCATGACAGGGAAGGTTCAGTGCCTGATAACACATGATGAAAGTAACACAATATAGCACGTGGTTACTATAGTAAGGAAGTACGTGTTTGCCACTGCTGTTTGTAGCTTTTAGTTTTTGTGTGTTCCCACCGGCCGCAGCATACCTGTGGCTTCAGTATCATTATCTGACGTGTTGGAAAGCTGGCCCTTTCATTTTCCTATTACCAAACTCTTAAAGATTTAAACTTTTACTGCAATTCAAAATTTTGGAGAAAGGGACAAAAGGACATCCAACCCACCCCAGTCAATTGTGTTTTTCTTGTGTGCGTTTGGCCTGGTGTTGTTCAGATGACAACTTTGGGAATCCTAAGATGCAGTCTGATTCATCTGCAGAGCTGTGCCAACAGCACCACTAGAAAAACTATTGAACATGTGTAACCAGGATGCAAATATAGACAGAAAGAGTAGATTGGCATGAAGGCTTTTTGGTCACATGCAGGTGCTCCAAAAGATAGCAGTACAAATAAATATGTCAGAAAGATCCTACATAAAATGTGGATTTGTGTCTGTATGAGAACACCAACCGTTAAATTATCCAACAGTTAAATAACACCCAGTTTAACACAGTTAAAACGATATATAGGTGATAAAGGCACGAATGATAAAAAATAAATAAATACAATTAAAAAAACTGAGAACCTCTGCACTAAAGTAAAGACAGATGCTATTTTAGAAGTGAATGGGAAGCTCGTGTAGCAGTGGTTCTCACACATGATAAGTGATTCCACGATAAGTGCATATCTACTTTGTGTAATTCTCAAGACTGAAGAAGATTAAAGTTGTTCAAATGAAACCCGTGACTAGAACATCCAGTCCCAACACTGGATAATTCTTTGTCACTATGTCTTGTGTTGCCTAGGACCCATCATTCTTCTTTGAGGGTCTCCAAGGACCCTCAGGTGCCCCCATATGCACAGTACGTCCTCAGACTAAAGCGGGGCCTACCACCACTTGCATAAACATGTGGTTCTTGTTTCGGTTGAACGAGGCGGCAGTTGTAGAGCACGCTATTTCCATGGTGGCACGGTGCCCTTCACGTGACACGTGAAGGGATGACCACGGAGCAAAGCACCCGAAGGTGCAAACGATACAGAGGGTAAAACCACACCCAGTAGCGCGCACACACACGCAGTCTGAGCGACCTCATCTACTCCATCCAGAGAGGTCGGAAAAGTGGTGCAACTGACTCTTAAGAGCGTGTGGGTTCATGTGTGTTTTTCCTGCAGGCAGCATGTTTTTTTTTTGTTTGTTGTTTTTTTTTTTTTTTTTTTTTTTTTTTTTATGATGTGTCTCAAAGAAACCTGCAGATAATGGAGCTGCCCCTGATGATTTTTTCTTTGTACTCATCACTTTGTAATTCTTAGAGAGGCTTTTGAACCCTGACATATTTTTTTAATATTCCGTGGTGCCCCTGAAGTGGAAAATTATTCATTCAGAAAGATCGGGGCGAGAAACTCAAAACAATCATTCTCCGAATCTTACCGTCCTCTCAGTATGACTTATCAGCTGCAGCGTATACTGCCAGGCCTGGCCTTATGCAGGTGTGTGTGAGGGAGGGAGGCTGCCGGAGAGAAAGCAGCAGAGGAAGAGGAAAGCGTTGGGGCAAAGGTGAGTATTCCCCCTCTGGTATTCTTGAGCTTTTTTGTTCTAAGAAGCTTGCTGTGATCACACCGTGTGTAATAAATTATTTTGTTTAGCTCGCCACAAAGCCTAGTCCCCTCCCCCTCAACCACACTGTGCGTCTCTTTGATCGCACAACTTCTGTGGGTGATCTGATACTTTGCAACAAATCTTGGGGGAGTAAAAGGAAAGAAAAGTATTGTGAAAGTCTCTCGTCAAACTATCGGGCTTTGTCAGTTGAGACAGTCGATCAAAAGCCGCAAAACTCCCTTTCTCGGCCTCTTCTGCCCCCATCTTGTCAAATCAGCCCACTTTTTTTTTCTCACTTTAATAAACAATAGAAATCTGATGTTCTTGTGAATATTTCCAGAGAACTTTGCTTTGGTTCTCCCACCGGCAAAATGTATCTGAATGAGTCTAAAATCTGACTTTGAGGCCAGAGGTTTTTCTGTAACCTACTTTGTGAATTTGCTCCCCTCTAAGTCTTTGTGCGTTGGATTTCTCCTTCAGAATGACACTGTTAACTGGATGCCTGCAGAGTCGGAGAGCCATCGCTCTGCGTCACATAATTAGAAATGCAAAGGTAAGCCTGGGGTTGTTAATAATTCAGTCTGAGAAGAGCAGCAGGCTTTTGTTTCATAATGCGTCTCTCGAGCAAACTTGAAATTGGGAAAATTAGGGGAGTAAATATGCGTCTGTTGTTTCTGTGCATTTTTAAAAATCCCAGCCTGAAGCTGCTGCTAAATCTTCAGGAGAGTCTCTCCCCTTGGTTTCTGTGAGAGTGAGAAGTCCTGGTTGCTCTGCGAAGGTCGACAGTGGGTCTTAAGTTTCCCTGCACGGCGGTAAAAACTTACAAGCTGTTGTGACTTTTGATCCCATATGTTATATATACAGTACGCGCACAGTTTCCTCTTGCTAAAGTGGTATTACAAAGGCCAGGTGTTGGCTGGAAAGAAAACGTCTGAAGGCAGGAAATCCCTGTTGACCTACTTTTAGCAGAGAGAGAAAGTGATGAACATAGAGGGGAAGAGGAAGCTACTGTCATTCATGGTATGCTTAATTGTCGAAGGAACGCATCCTTTGAAGGTTTAAACAGATCGAGTGAGAACAGGACATTTTTAAAGTATTATTTCACGAGCGCAACTTGTCTTTGCGTGCAACTGGAACAAGCTGTAAATTAACAGAAACATTTTAAAATATAGCTTTTAAATAGATATACCTGTGCATTTCATTTATAATTCTAAAGCTCTACAAAATAAAAATAGCAGGAGATGCAAAAGGAAAAAAGTAATGATGGAGAATGAGTAATATTTTTCCTCTGAACTTAAACTCACGACAGAGAACAACCCTTTAAAGGCCGACCTTCACTCATCTTCATACTATGTAAACACACATCCTACAACTGGTTTACAGTATATAATGACATTTCAGGCGGTTTACAACGTGCACAACACAAGTACTTTTTTCTTTTTTTATACTTTATTTAATCAGGTCTCATTGAGATCATAATCTCTTTTTCCAAGAGAAACCTGAGTAAAAGAAACCTCCACGGTCATAAAGCACAATCTGTGACAAGACAAATATCGACAGAGAACAGAAAACGCAGTAAAATCAGCTCAAGAATTAACAAGCAAATATCACGACACCAATCAAATGCAAAATTAATTCAAGTAGATGAATGAATTATTTGAACAAGCAAGTACGAAAGTTGCTTTAGAAATGTAAATAACTAAATAAAATTAAACCCACGTGGAACTTGCTCCCCTGTTTGTGTTCTTCGGGTCATTACAGAAATATTACAAATATTCTCAGCATCTAATAATTTTTTAATTTTAAAAACACAAGTTCAATTGTAAATATTAGGAAGTTGCATTGTACAATTTTATCAAGGTTCACGATAAGGTTCATCCAGCACCATCTATGATCTTTTATTAAAGCGAATAATATGCTCAAAGGCATCACAATTAATCGTGCATCAGCTTTGTGAAATTGTTACAAAAGGTTATTCGTCTGTTTCTGTTTTTTAATCCTGTTTTTCATATTTACACATCGACCTTTTCTGCGGATTTTGAGACTTTTGAGAGCTTTATTTCTCAAAGAAAAAAGAAAAAAGACAAAAAGGCACACATTGCGCACAGTGTTTGATGCTCTGGTGGTACATTTTTGCCACCTCCAAAAGGAGACAAATAAAAAACTGTTTGTGCTGATGAAGCAGGTCGCGCATCAAACGCAGCTGATGTGAGAGATTAAAATGTCACTCCAAAACACAAGCCTTTGAAGTTTTCACGACAAGTCGGCCTCCTGCCGTTATTCTGGGTCACAGGCACCGAGAATGGACTAGAAAGTCCTAAACCAAACATGATGATAGTGCAAACACTCCCAAACTGGTATTTACTGTGTGTACTTTGCATGCAGGTTGTTGTGTCTTTTGATTTCTGTTCCTCTGCTCAAGCTGCTGAAAATACACCCGGACCACTGCGGGACACTAACGTCTCCAGAGAAAGAGAGACTACCGACACTTTCTCCAGCTCATGGCTCAAATGTCGGAGAAAAATCTGAGTATTTTTACTAAACACACACATAAATTAACTGCATCTCTTATTGATTTTGATCATCACTCCTGCGTGTTTTAGTATGACCAATTTTTAAAAACCTGATTTGCATTCTCTCTGCCGCCGTATTTCCTCTCGGGGGTTATTAAAAGTTTCACGTCTTTGCGGTCAGTTGTTATCACTGAAAGATTCTTTCGTGCTAATAAGTCGGGATTTGATGTTTGCGCATTGGTTCAGACACTTGTTCCATTTAGAACCAGAAAGTCCAGGAGAAAAATTGTGTCATTTTTTTTAAAACATGTTTTTATTTGTAAGGATTTTCACCCGACACCAGCCATCTACAGAACTGGTGCACAGGTAAAAGTACACACTAGAAACACACACCTCTCACAGAGCAGCCTGTCAGCCAGCTGAGGGGACACTAAAGAGCGTAGATGTGTATCAGACATTTCAGCAGTGAAGCATTACGTCTGACCTGGTCTGTGAATACCCACCCTCCTTTGGCCCACCACCTTAGCACCCATCTATCCCTCTCCTTGTTACCCCATCTCCTCCCTCCCCGTCCTTACCCCTAACTTTGTTATCTGCCTGTGTGGGGATGCTCGGCTCCTCCCCGGCCTCTTTGTGCTTGAAGGCGAAAGGCTGGAACTTGAGAAAGTCCACGTTTGTGTCTCTGAGAAGCTCTTGTCCAGGACTGAATAGGCATAAAAACTCACTTCTATCAGTTTTTTGGAAAAACGAAAAACTGCACTGCGCTCCCCTCCCCGCCCTTCTCTCCTTTGCAGATGCTGTAACAGCAGCTGCGTTGGTAGCTCACATGCGGGTGATGGTAAATTTAAATTCAATATTATCTTAAGACCAGCTTAATGCGCCATGTCGGCACGTTTAGAAATTACTCAGGACCCAACTTTGTTCTCTCCTCTCAGGCACTGACACTGAAAATGTGTGTGGGGGTGTGTGTGTGTGATTGTGTGTGTCTGTGTGCATATGGCAGCTCGATCAATTCATGCATCCTGTGCAGCTTGGTTTGTTTTACATTATCAAGGCTTTAAGTAGTGTACATCCACAAATATTATTAAAAAGAGCACTTGGCAAAGTGAATTTGCTCAAAAAAACGTAATTTCATTATTGTACATGTAATTGGATATATATATATATATATACATACATACATACATATATACATACATATATATATATACATACATATACTTTATACCATAAACTTCTTAGTGTATATTAAATTATAAGAATGCAAATAAAGTAAATAAATGTGTTGCCTGCACTAATCACTAGTACGCATATTATTTGTGATTTTAGTACTTTAAGGGAAACTACTCTATTGTCCTAAAAGTCATTTTGGTGTGTTCTCGTGTGAATTACTTGCACATAGGGGTTGCACAAATACTGCGGGGTGGGTGGTTTTCTAATAACTATAGGTTAATAACACAGAGATTGTGAGTGAGAGTGTGTGAGAAGGCTCATCAAGTGGAAAATGATGAGATGATAAGAGATGGGCCTGATGAGGGCCTTGATCACGAGATAACCATTTGCGGTCTAATGTGACTTCACGCAGGGGCAGCTTGAACTCTGCACAACAGAAACATTTAAAATGTGGGGTTTTTTTCTAAAAGTGTTGTAAATAAATTAAATTTTTTTGTGGGTGGAAAGATTCACCCTTCCACGGCGCAACTGCAGCGGTGCTACTCCTGCTCCTTTCTCGACGTGCCGCACATGCAGGACAGCAATCCACAGCCCAAGATAATTAAGGGTGAAAAATCCTTGTCATTGCAGGGGGAAGCTCTTTAGGTACCAATTCATCCTGATGAATAAAACCCTAATTAATCCACTTAATCTGCTGCATGAGATTATTCCCATTTTCACAACCATGCACTGTACACTGCCTGTCCTGAATAATAAAGGGTCCAGTAAAAAAAAAAAAACGAAAAAGAAAGAAAGAAATAGGAGAAAATTTCCCATCCTAACTCATGTGATAAGGTCTCGATCTCTCCATTATATTGCCCTCAGTTTTACAGCCAGTGCTGCACTGTTGAAAGTGTGCCATAAAAAAGTCAGCACGAAAGGGCAAAAGAGCAACAGTAATCAGGCTCGTCTTAAAAGACCTTGTGGCGGCTTTGTGCTGCCCTCCATCGTGTGTCTGCAGCCATTTTTCATAGTAGCTGTAAATATGACACACTCAGGTTATAGGAGTTTCCTTGATTTAGACCCGAGATACAAATAAATTCTTGCTGTAACTTTTTTTTTTTTATATTCAAAATACAATTGTTTTTAAAACGGCTCTTAGCTGCTTTATTCTCTGGTTTGAACTGAATTCCAATTAACCATAAATCAAAATGAATCATTTTAACTCACATCGGCAACAGCTGTTTCATGTCTTTTTTTGTTTTTTGTTTTTTTTTAATGTACTTTGTAAGTGGGTGTATGGTGAAAAACCTGTTTTAAAAAAAAAGCAAAAACTCATTTTTGATACGCAGGAAAATGATGTAAAAACAGTTCCAGGCGAACAACTGCAAATCACATTCTGAGTATGAAAGTGTGATGCAAAATGTGACTAGTTCCAGTGATTTTTTCAGCCAGTGGAGAATTCATAGAAAACATGCAGTGTGTGCACTCTCATGGCCGCCTCCTCACTCTTATGCTTAGTCACAGAAGGGAGACATGTATATTGCCAGGTACTGTAGAAAGTGAGAGGCAACTAGTGTTTCTACGAGTGTATGTGTGTGTGTGTGTGTGTGTGTGTGTGTTTTAGGTTACAGCCACCTGCAACTAGCCCAGATCACTTGCCTTGTCATCAGGCACCATTATATGGGTCCCTCTCTGGCTCCTTCAAGTCTGTTCCTTTAACACACACACACACACACACACACACACACACATATATACAGTATTCAATTCAAAGTGTTTACTGGGGAACTTTCAGAAGTTGTGCAGCAGCACACTGCGTCATCCTTACAGCTTTTCATCTCCCCCCCCCCCTTTTATTTTTGCATTAAAATCAGAATGTGCGTTTTAACATCCAGCCAGCTCTGACTTCCATCAAGCGTGTTTATCTGTCTAGTTTTGCTTGTGAATCACTCGAAAGGACCCTTTGGTGATGTGAACTTAAATCACTCGTTATAATACGGCGCTCACAGAGAGACAAGGCCTGGTGAAAAGCCTCATCACCCTGTGCATATCTGGGAAATCCATATTCACAGAGTCTGATAAGTAAATGGGTATGAAGGAGAGAGGTTGGCTGCACACAGCAATAACTAGTATATTAGGGATAATCAGAAGTTAAAGATAAATAGTAAATTCTTGTTTCGTATTATTTTTTCTCGAATCACTGACAGATAATCCATGTCCATCTTAGATTCAACAGCAGCCAAATACAATTTTAAACACCACTAACAGGCAATAATACGGTGCGGTAGTGTGCGCGTTGCCCTGTGTGCTTTACAGTATCTATTAATATTGAGTGTAGACTTGCATGGCTGCCGAGTGCTGGATCTTATCAGCTGGGTGTAAACATATTGTGTGTTTTTCTTTCGCTGCGGTGGTGATAAAAAAGATTGGCGACAGTCCAGCAGTGGCAGAGAGGTTCTGTCTCTCTCTCTCTCGGGTTACCTGTCCCTCCTCTGCCACCGATTTCACACCAGTTTCTCACAACACTTGTGTTTTTGTTGTTGTTTGTTCTTTTGTTCGTTTTTCTAAATGGGCTACAACTACCCAACAGTATCTAAACATACCTCTGAAAACCCTGCTGTGACAGGCTGGAGATGGACAATCTGAACCTATGTTTCTTTTATTTCATTTAACCCTATTGATGTGTTTTGGGCTTTGGGACCATCTGTTGCAGCAAACATCATTTGGTCGCCATATTTTTTTCTAATGTATGTGAACTTGTAATAAAAAAAAATTTAAAGCTAAAAAAATAATGCATTTATTCTGTAAAAGTTTATTTGGATTTAGGTTGCTGCAGTGTTGCATGTTTTTTATAATGTGATCTAACAATATGTTAAACCTCTCTAAGCAAAACATATTATAGTGTTATTTATCTGTAAAGCAGTTGTTGGTGAGAAATAAACTAATATAAATTCATCTATTCACGGCTCAAAGTTTAATTCTTGTGGAATACTATGCTGCCCATATTTTGTCCCCTTTATAAATAGTGCAAGGCCAGTTTACAGCTTGCTTCATATTTTATGTTTATATCATAAACAAATAAATAAATTTCTTAAAGTTGTTGCAGAATGTGGCAGCTTAAAAACGTAACTTTGACTAAACACAAGGGCTAAACAATATTGAAGCTGCTCTAAAGCCAGAATTTTTACGTTGTAAAAAAACTGTTGAAGCTCCAATTTGGCCTCGTTTTGCAACGCAAATGCTGGTTTTAAACTTTTTGTTTTTGGCAAAAAAGAAAAAAATAGAACCGCATCATTCCATATTTTATACCAAGTCACTGCTGTTCTTTGTTATTTCTTTTCCGACAGTTTGAAGAATTAAATGCGGCGACTGTTGCAGTGAAACTGACTGTCGGCTTCTGCAGAGTTGTAGAGCTCAGACACTGCACAGGAGAATCTGGGGTCAAGCCAAGATGATCTCTCTCTCTCTCTCTCTCTCTCTCTCTCTCTGTCCATTTCCGTGCTTCTTCATGTCACACAGCTCAAGTAAACCACATGAAAAGCCTAAGAGAGGCTGACCTTTTATGGCAGCCTTCAGAGAAACTCAAGGACATGCAATCGTAGAGATAAACTTTTTTTTTTTCCCTGCTTTATCTAATCTTTGAAATCTGATGTTTTTGCTCTCTTATTTTCTGTTCTTCAGCTGTTAATGAGACAAAGTGTGTAAGAACAAGCAGATAATATCAGATCAGTGGGGCATTTTATTGTCCCAGGCCAATGAGAAAAAGCCCAAGTAGCAGTTTGACTGAATATCTTAACTTACATGGTTACTTTAGTCAGTCAGAGTGAAGTAAACCTGTAGTTCCCCCCCCATAAATAGGCAAAACTATAAAACAGTGTTGTTTGCTGTTTGCATGATTCAGCAACGTGGATGTGGAGAGTTAAAAAAATAAATAAAAAGGAGGAAACTGGGGAGTTCCAGAATTTTTACTTCAATACGAGGAAAAAAAGGTTTAAATGAATAATATACAACAGTAAGTGACGCAATTTCACACATTTCACAGCATCACAGGTTGACAGTGGTAGTGTGAACAGTGTGTATAGGCGCAGTGCGAGTGTGTGAAGCAGGACACATCTTATCACAGGTCCAGATTAAGCCGCTGCCTACGATAACGCTCAACGACAAACAGGAGCATGGTGGCGCAAGCAACTCAGATGGACGATTAGAGGGCTGCCGTAGTACAAAAGGGGAGGGGGGGGGTCGAGAGGGACAGCCCTCGTTTGTAAGATAACTAACCTGGCCGTTGCAGGCCTCCATTATCACTCTGCTCCTTGGCCTTCTCATAAGCGCCACAGGTTTGACATCTATGCTAAGTTGACAGGTCTGCAGAAGTGACCTGTAGTCGGATCACATACTGTACTGCGCCTCGTTCATTTCCTCAGGCACTGACTAATTTTAGTGTTTCACTGTACTATTGCATTGTAGATCAATCATATGAGCTTCTTTTTCCAAGTCCTGTTGAAAATATTGCCTTGTTTGATTAAATGTTATAATGCATAAACTTCTTAGAATGGCAAAGATATAAATGTGATACAAAAGTGTCTTTTAAAAGTAAGATAACATCAAAAACATTCTAGGAAAACATGATTAACAATCAGTGAATCACACTACACCTTACACTTTGAACTCCATATGTGAAAAGGTCAAGGATTTTTTTTTTTGTGCTACATGAAATTAAAGTCAAGTCTAATTTAAAAAGTCAAAACGAAGACTCAATAATTATTGTATGACTCAGTTTCTTGATTGAGCACATTGGATTAAAAGTTGAGAAACTATAAAGAGAAGAAAAGGGACACCGTGAAATGAATTGTTAAAAGGTCATTAATTCCAAATGTGTTGAGTTAAGCTGATACGATGCAAATGGCACACTTCTGTACTGAGTGCAAATAAACCTGTGCAGTGCGAAAAACTAAATACGCAATTCCATTGATGAAATACGACAAAAATGACAGCTTTAGAAAGCTGCAGTTAAGCACTTTGAATAGGAATCTACTTGAGGCCGCACACAGCAGAGAAACCTGCATGTGTTTTGCGGGCAAATGTTTTGCTTACATTTTCATCTACATACCTAATGACCATTTTTATTCTGTATATATGTTGAGGACAGTTGTATCTGCTTTACCATTTGCTTCAGAGTTTTCTGTGTAACCCCTGTAAAAGGCATTAAACTCTCAGAGCAACAACTTATGAGGAAAAGCTATTACTGATTTTTGCAGCAGCACATTACTGTAATTACCATTCATTAGTGCCATCTAGTGCCCACCACCCCAATACTGGGTAATTTCCTCAGAATCCATGCTTTTCTTCACTAAACAAAACTTCTGTGTTTCTGCTTCCAGGCAAAGACGTATTTCAAAAAAATACTTGTGGGCTTCTTCATTTACTGATCCTATTGGTTTCCCTCTCGTTTGCTGACCCTTTGATAGGGATAGTGAGCACATGTTGTGTGATAGAGAGAGCATATCTTAATTGGCTGCTGTGTTATCAGCCCTGTTTGATAAGCTCCTTTGTCTTGTCCATCAGTAGATACCCAGCCCTGATGGAAGGCAGGGCATCATTGGGGATCACGTCATCCTCAGACTTGTTCACATTTTATCCCGGTCACTTGGACTGAGCGGTGGAGTGGTGATCACCACATACAGTAGGCACACAGGTACACGTTGCACTCCACACAGTGTCATGGTGAGCTCTCATAGCTTTGCAGCTTGATAACCATCTTTTCTGAGATTGGACCAAGACACACCACTCACAGGTTAGGGTGTTAAGCGATAGAAGCCACAGAAAGATTAAGAAAAGAAAAAATAGTGAGCTACTTTCTCAACAGTTTTTTGATGTATGCTGGTGGCAGCTGAGATAAGCTAGAGAACACAACATCCCACATCCTTGTGTTTATATGAATGGGTGCCTATAAGTGAGAATCGGTTACTCACAATTTCATGGTAGATGCACAATTATGTAAAACACGTGTTTCCAGGTGCAGTGATTCACACATGTTTACACTGTACCTGCAATTATTAACGTGCTGTTTCTGGTTAGGCAAACTACAAGAAAAGTCACTTGTTTGTGAAAGTCAGCTTTCCCACAGAATTTTTGCACAAATCAGCTTAGAATCAAAAGTCTCCATCTGTCTACACCCAGATGGAGACAGCATAGGTTAAGGCTATCGGCTCCTGTCAAAACTAATATTTGCATTCATGCCTCAAAGGACGTCGCTTATTCTCCAAAATAAAATCATTTCAATCCTTGTACAGACACAAACCTAATTTCTTTTAACGTATTGAAAACTTAAATCGGGGATTTGTTGGTTCACTTGAATCTTTATCTAACAAAGTACAAACTCACCAACTTAATTGAATTTAGAGCTTGGTGCCTGCAACACAAAAATAAGCCCAAAGACTTCACATTTTCACGACACTTTTCTGATGAATTGACAGGTGAATCTCATGATGGGCATAAAAAGAGCATCTAATAAATATTTCTGTCTTTGATGCCTAAGATGGGCTCTTGCTCAGCACTTTGAAAATCAGTGCAAAGGGAGTATTTCAACACAAAGAGTTTCAACGTTCAACTGTGTAAAGAGCAGTGTAGGTGCATCAAGTCAAAAGGTGGAAACAGTTTGATATGTGTGTATGTGACCTTTAAACCCTCAGGTAGCATTGCATGAGTCAAGCTGTTCCAACGAATATAACCACATGGGCTCATTATGTGAGGAGGAAGCCGCACATCAGTTCTGTGCTGCAACGCCGCAGATTTCTCCGGACCAAGGCTCACATCAAATGGACTGAAAGACAGTGATAATGTGCTCCGTGGTCAAAAAACTCCACATTTCAGCTCGTTTCTGATGAAGACAGACATTGGGTTCTCTGTGCTGAAGACAAAAACCTCCAAAAGCCAGTATGTGTGATGGGACAGGGGTGCATCAATGCCCACAGCATGGATACCCACACGTGTTAAGGTGCCACTGACACAACGGCAAATACTGTGATTATAGCGAAACATATGACACTATCAAGGTAATGTATTTTTCCCGGGAACTGGTCAACATTTCAGCAGGACGATGCCAAGCCTCCCTCTGCAAGTGTGACAGCGTGGTGTGTTTGACTGACCTGCCTGCAGCCCAGATCATAAAGAGGACAATTGGATGGCGTCACAGCGAGGACCACAGACTGTTGAGCAGATCAAGTCTCATATCCACTTGGAAGAACTCTGAAATTCCAGTTTTGGCAGCGAATAGCGAAACTCACCGCAGGGGACAGTGGTAAACCTGTGTCTGCAATTAACACATTCTAAGTTTAGACATTTTAACAGAATGTCGTTAAGGTGGTTGGAAAACAATGAAAATCTATTTGTTTTTAGTTTTTATGCATTTCTGAGAAAGGGGTGTATGAATAATTTGCAATTTTTTTTTTTCTTGTGATTGCTTTCAGGAATCCAGGGAGGTCTACAATTACCACAGACTGTTTGTGGAAGACAACAACAACAAGAACAACCACAACATGGGCCTGCTACCTTAAGAGTAGTAGCAGGAAGGAAGGCGGCGCGGGAGGGTCGCACTAGCTCCTTCCTATTCAGATTTTGAAATGGAAACATGTAGGTGAGAAGTGAAAAGCAGCAGCACTTTCAAGTTCTCTGTAAAAAGTCATGCTAGTCATTTGGATCAGACCTGTTGTCTTCCTGTGACAGCCCTGTAGTTTCCTCACTATTCATGTGGTTGAAACAGGAAACAAGCCAGTGGCGAAGTCACTGCCTCATATTGCTGCTCAACAGCGACTTCATTAGGACATTTGTGTTGTCTTCCTAACATCAAACTGACTGTTACGGTGAAACCAATTGAGCCAAATACATAACTAGTAAAGAATTTACAAAACACGGTTAACGTTCAAAGTCACAAGTAGTAGGTGTTTAATTAAATCAGGAAGTTAGGCTATGTTACTGTGCCTGGTTATGACTACATTCTGTGATGCTAGTCCCACACTGTTTTTAATTAGTTTCAGAATAAGTCGACAAAGGAGCACAAACTGCAGCTGGAGTGTCTATAAGAGGTATGCTTTCCACCGACTTTCTCCTGTTGTGTTTCACAAAATAAATGTGAACTTGTGAGTTTGTTGTTGCACTAATATTAGTCCAACAACAAACTCACAAGTTCTAATAATAGAATATAAAAATCTGTGAACATTTTCATGCAATAAAACACACAGGCATCAGGTAACAAGTAAAATATGTTAAGATCTGCAAGCAAATGATGCTAAGTCAGAGTAAAATAGAAAAAAATACTTTCATTAATCATAAACAGAGTCTGCAGGCTGAATCCACTAAATTGACATTGTCTTCTACCAGTCAGCAAACAGTGGTATTGTCTCTCAATCTTCAAACGACATTTAAATCAGAGGTTCTTACAGTGAAGAACACATTGACATCAGCCGGATGAGTTTTTGAAACACGTAACGTGCATTTATGCAATGTTGATAATCATGTTGATAGAGTATGCAACTGAAAGATGTGCCCCGTCTGTGCAAGTTAATTTATTGCTAAATGATTTGAAACTGTTGACTACGTCAGTGGGTGTTTGTGGGTCTAAAACATTTCTCAAAGTTACTCAACTTGCAGTGGGAAGTATATAGTGTAAAACGTATGCATTTATAAATGTACGTAAAGTACAAACGTACAAGCACTCCACTAAGACACTAATTAATCTAATCTTTAACTAAACTAGTGTTTTTTCCTGACCTTTTTGCCCTGTGATCTCTAAACGTCTCACATGGCCTCAAATCAACTGGTGCAGGCTTAGAGAGGTAAAATAATGCACCATTTCCTTAATCACCACATGAGCTACTCGCCATCCTGAAACTCGTTACAGAGGAGGCCAACCACTTGACTGAGCTGACTAAACGTAACCAGTACAAGGTACAGTAATTAAAAGCCGCCCCAATGCCACAACTGATGCATCAGTACTGACATTTAAATTAAAATGTAATATTCTCTGTGATAATTTATGACTCAGAGGGGACATTTTACTGTTGAGTGGGTACTCTTACTGGTAGGGTGGTTTCAGCAAAAGTGGGAAATCAGCAAAATTAGGACATTGCCTTGCGTAACCCCTTACTTAAATGTATTCTCTTGTTTTGGCACAACACTGTTACCGAACAATCATTTGTATCTGTATGACATCATCATTGTGACCATGGTTGAAAGTCAGCAAGGACACATAACACTTTCTTTGTCATCATCATTAATATTTATTTCATCTGCTTTTTGTTGATGTGCTCATAATGTGCTTCATGTTGACTGACGGATTCATTGTAAAGAAGTGAATTCAGTAATTATGCAGTATTCTACATTATGCAGTACATAGTAGCTACTCAGTACAGTGCAACCACAAGGGGGCACAAGCCAGTGTCTCCTTGTGCCAGTCCCAAGTCCGGAAAAATGCAGAGGATTGAGTCAGGATTGGGCATCCGACGTAAAACACACGCCACATTAAACATGTGACTCATGACTTCCACAGATGCTGAGGTTGGAGCTGCCAGGCAGGAGGTCTAGAGGAAGACCAAAGAGGAGGCTTATGGATGTAGTGAGAGAGGACATGAAGTTAGTTGGTGCGAGAGAATAGGATGCAGAGACAGGGTTAGATGGAGGCAAATGATTCACTGTGGTGACCTCTGAAAGGGAACAGCCCAAAGGAAAATATGAAGTAGCTACACAGTACAGGAATTATTAATAGTAGTGTTAGTAGCAGTAGTAGTAATAGTAGTAGTAATAGCAGTAGTAGTAGTAGTAGTAGTAGTAGTAGTAGTGATAATAGTTTGTCTCTTGTGCTTGTTTTGCATAATTTATTTTCAGACTTGTTTAACTATATTATCTTTAATTACTACACTGTTTCAGCATTAGTTTGGTTAAAGTAGTTCCACAAAGTAGTCGCTTTGATGAACTTCTTTTGCCAATATCACTTACAGTATGTACTTTTAATTAAATCTTTCGCATTTTAAATGTAACGCTTCTGTTTTTTGTTGTTGTTGCCGTGTCCCACAATGCTTTGCTGATTTTACACATGCAGATGTTTATGCCACAGATGTCCAATAAATGCCATTATGCTCATCATGTTGGGCTTTAATTTTAATTTTTTATTTTTAATTTCATAGTAAGAACAGTTTGGCCAGAGCATCACTACCCAAACCCCAGCGGGGCATCTGGAGGAAGGGGGGGGGGAGGCCCGGGGCTCCCTCCACCTCTCCTTCCCTGCGTAGCTCTCCCAGAGGCCAAGCCATGGCGATGGTGATTATGTCACCACTTAGTGAACTAAATGACACTGATGGGTTTGAAATGCACTCTGCGTCCCAGTGGGCCCCTGCCCTCCCAGCCCCCCCGGCTCCCCTCCTCCCCAGGTCTGTCAGGCCCCTCTGTGCTGAGTGTTGGGTTACCTCAGAGTGACAGCAAGGCCAAGTTCAACAGCACAACCAGCCAGCAGCTCGGCAAGAGCCTGTTTGTCTGTTTGGGGGGGGGGGGCGTACCTTCTGTTGCATTGCTGCCCCCCACTTCCAACCACTGAGAACTTCTCTTATTCATTTTACTACTGCTTGCTTCAAATGAGTACTATGAATTATTACTTGTTTCAAAATAAAATCCTACCCACGACTGGTTTACCTGAGAAATTACTAATGGAACCGTTTCAACCACTTGTTCAGAAACATCAACCTGAACATGACCAAATACCAAGTCGCTGAAAATGATTCATTTATATCCAGCTCAATGAAACTGTAGCGTGTTATTAAGAGCACTCCATTGTTTGAGGTTTAACAAACAGGATGTGGAAGCTATCAAACATCACAAAAAAAGATAAGGACAATATTTGAGCATTTATTACTCAGAAAATGTTGATTACACAGTATAATCGGCTAGTTGTAGGCCACCTAAGGTTTTTTAAAAATTATTTTTTTTAAAAGAAACAAAGCAATATTTTTGCATTAGCCCGTCAAAACTCGGTGTTTACTTCAATTATAGTAGTTAAAAGAAAAGCACAACACACAAATGTTTTTCATATTTCAACAAATTTCTAAAAACAACAAAAAAATATTAGGAGGCTAAACAGCTGTTTTGCTTGCAAACTAAGTGCTGAGAGTGATAATTTCCAAGGAAGCCTGAAAGGTGGCTTTTCTTTCCACATTCCCAAATCAATCATTGGGTCATTTGATGTAGAAATCTTTATTATTTCAATAAAACTAATGAACATTTTAATTTTTAGCAACTGAAAGACTACAGTTCCCGTGGAATAAACCTACAAGTGCAGCAAAGTGGCCACCGCTGTCATCGTAACACGGTCTTACGATGAGACTCCAACGCTGTCCGTTTAAGCATAAAGCTTCCTTCAATGTTCTTGTTGCAATCTCCGGTGTGTACACTGCTCTCTGAGCTGTTAGTACAAATATGTCTGAGCTTGCCTCCTCCGTGATTTTTAGCAGAGTGCGCAAAACAGCAAGTGTCTGTTAAAGGTTGACACATAACTATGATCATAGATTTCCATACGTAACATACTTATGTAATATACACGACATTGTGTTGGAAACAACTGCAGCTTCCATTGTTATGAGCAATGTGTTTTCTTACATCTGGAACACGACACAGAAGTCACAGTTTCACTTTGGCTATAACTAATCACCTACAGAGATCCAAGGCCTAAAATTAACCAGCTAAGTCAACAAGGTCGCTGCTAAAAGTTGGTATTCTACTTTTTAATTTGTAAAGAGCAGCTTTGGTTGGCTAAAATTCACCAAATGATTCATATTTTCACAAACATCTTGATGTAGATGCTGAGCGCACACATGTGGTTGAGGATGCAAATTTGTTTGCATCAAACAAGAATTTGAACTGACGGACCACAGTGACATTGACGTGGTTTGAGCCATCTTTGGTTTCATCTACATTTCCTCAAAAGTATCAGCATCATACAAAACTTCTTTAAGGTTTCTTGAGGTGACATTTAATTAATGACTAAGGCCTGACTAAAACAGGGTACGGTAAAAAAAAAGTTTTTTTTAATGTTTATAGACACTTTGACCTACATTTGGTTTTTCACTGCACCATAACATGTTTTCAGCTGTCTGCTTTCACTGACCGGCGTTCAGTGCAGGTTTCTGTGATGGCTGATGATGCTGGGACTTAAAGATTACTTTTACTAAAAAAAAAAAAAAACAACAAACACAAAGCATCGCCCAAAATCCATAAATCAAAACGTTGTACATCTACCCTGGGTTTTCCTCACTTTCTTACATAATGTCAGCACCTTCCCCTTTGTCCACAGTGAAATCTGCAGGTTCATCATTCGCAGCCCAGCTGCACAGTACCAGCCTTTTTAATTACATTGAAACATAAAATCTCCAGAGGTGAGAGGAACTTATGACTTAAATAAATAAGTGAGCATGAGTGGATCAAACGGATTTCTACATGACTTCAATCTACTTCACTAATAAAATTAATTCTTGCATTTACATCAGGGGGTGACTGCTGGTAGATAACTGATAACTACCATTCAAAGAATATTTTTCCTTCTTACATCAGCCATCGAAGTAGTATCATATGAAAACTAACGAGGCTAAACTTTTCCCTCGGTTGTTTCATTATGCACACTATAGTGCTGGTGTCAGAAAGTGTTAACCAAGTGTTTCTTGGTTTCAGTCATTAACTGGTTTTTGTTTGCAATGCATTCAGTGACACATGTCGGAAAGCGGCTGCAGCCTTTGCTAATCAAGCCTTAGTGCGACATGTAAGCCAAATGCAAACGTCTCATGTTATTGTCAATTTCCATTAAGCATTAGAAAATTGTGACAAGTCAATTATGAAGTCAATCTACAACCCCCCACCCCCCCACCCCCACCCCCCCACCCCCTCTTTCTCCTCCTCTCTCCCTCTCCCCTCACGGTGTGTTGCTACAGAGAGACATATGTGTTTAGTCTATTAAAAGAGACAGCCGGCGTGCTTTGGGGAGGTGACCCCGGGTCTGGATGACAGCTTCGGTTACACTAACACATGAGCTCTCTACAAACTCCAACCCCACCCTCCCAGCATACACATGAACCTACTAAACTCCCAACTGAGCTCCACTCCCTCACCTCTCATCTTAGTTGATCTGACAGGGGAGCACCAGTATATATGTGCAAGCGGGTGTTGAGGGGGTATCAGGAGAAGGGGCTAAATTGAAAATTAAACTACTGAGTAGCCGCTTGATGGCCACATTGATAGGCGGTGCATCGCTGCTGCCTCTGTCGTAGTCGTTGCCACGCTTATGTTGATTTAATTAAGTTTAGGAAATGATAAAATAACTATATCCATCTGTGGAGGTTCACATTGTACTAATCTCTTCATTTAGCTGCCTAACCCCCAGTCTGCAGAGAGCTGCATTCACACTGTGGATGACCTCACCTGCACACGACTTGTGGGGAAAGCTCAGCACTTTGAACAGGCAAAATCAGAAATCACTGCCCAATAATAGATCTGATTCAAAGTGGCGTTTAATAGATAAAACAGATGCTGACATTGGGGATTTTCTCTAAACTCTGTCACGTCATTCATCAAGGGGAAACTCTCCTGCAAGGACAGACAAGTTGGAAAATTTGAAATCTAGTGTTGCCCTGAAGCAAGGCATTACCCCGTCACAAACAGATCCCCAGCAGCCAGCAGAGCGGCACTTTCTGGTGAGGATTTAAAGCTGCAGCACTGCTGGCTTGAAATGGCAGTGTGAGTGAAAATGAAAGATCTGCACTTCAATACGCAGAAACCATGTGAAGTGGCATCAGTAACCTGCACACGACAGACTCGTCTTCCCCGACTAGGCTGGCGTGCGATGTGTCGATTTTGACGGATACTAAAGAGGCGAGAGAGGCAATGGATCCAACAGTGAGTCCAGGTTTTGTCTGGATGAAGTGCACACTGACTAGTTTTTAGAAGGGAAATTGGGCTTAGCACAGACAGATTTGTCATTACTTGCACAAAGAGAATTAACTCTGCCAGGATTCCAACCAGACAGCAGAATGTAATTTGGGAAAACTGGGTGAATCTAAGGCATCCTAATTAGTGCTGATACCAACGCAGCCCTGTGATTTAGGCTGACCACACAGGTAAAGAATGGTTAACTAAAAAACAACACAACCTGCTCAAACACACACATTACAATAGGTTAAAATGAACTTTGTTGTGCACTATTAGGCCCTGAGGGACCTGCAGAGTAAGAGAAAGTCAACTTACCACATGCACTGGCTTGATTTCACATCAAATCGTTTACAGTTGTTTTAGAAAAGTTTTAAAATGCGGCTCGGAGTTGATTCACTCTTTATTCTGTGGTATTATGAAGATCCCATCCAGCTGGTGCCACGAAAAGGCAGAGCATGATTGAAGAAAACAGAAAAGAGAGGGGGGAAAAAAAACAGGAATGACAATAATGGGAATGAGAGAGCGAAAGGAAGCGATGGCTCCACTTTGCAGAGACATCATGCATTTCTCGGGTATTTAAGCACAAGGGGCTCTGAGGGCTTAGCATTTCGGTAAGGCTGAGGCCTAGGTTTTGACTGCGAGTGAAGAGACCAATTAGGCCATTAATGTGAGTGCTGACAGGCGGATTACTCCCTTGGCTCGCCCGCCCCTTTAAAACACAGGCAGTAATAACCCCGCTCTTAAAGGGACAGCTGGGGCCGAGCTCCGAGTTCCCATCTCCAACTTACTGTACGATGTAATTCTCAGCAGTCTTGGCGTCAAAGCCTAATGCCCTTCACAGCTGGCTTCACGTGTTCAAAGCTGCCAAATAGGCTTTTGTCCACTTCCTGGGCCCTTTGTTTGAACCCTGGTACTCTCGTATGCAGTTTTGCGTTTCCAATCAGCAACTTCTACCTTGCTGATGACCTAACCACACACCTAAGACACACGCTCTCATACACAGCATGATATGGATACAATGCTAATTTACACATGGACACACACACACACACACACACACACACACACACACACACTAAGTCCTTGCACTGGGAGGTCTTGCACATCCCTGGTGTCTTCCTGTATTTGCAGGTTTACAGTTACAGGGCCAAACTCAAGGGTTGAGGGGTCAGGGCAGTGCACGTAGAACAAAGATGCAGGTGCACTATTCAGCTCCAGTCGGTGCACGAACATCCACCCAGTAACTCAATTAAGAACACAGATCAACAAACACACAGACACAAATGCATCCATTCACATGCACCCTCGGTCATGACCACTCTTTGGACCCCGTGTAGTTGGGGTATTCTCTTACGTAGCTGGGAACAGGAGCGAGGAATCTGAGCGGTGCAGCCGTCCCGGGTACAAAAGACATAGTGGCCCCGGGGCTCAGGCTAAGGAAGCTCCAGGTTCAGGCCCTGGACCTCTAGGTCCTGGAGAAGTCCTCTCAAAAGCCAGGTGTTCACAACAGGAAGGAATTTGGAGACATCGCAGCAGTCACGGAGATTATTGAAATAAAATTAGAAAATAAGAAATGAAATAAGAAATGTCTTTGCTGCTGTTCTGACAAGAAGATTGGTTAAATTTCAAGTGTCGGGGTGTAGATACTGAATTCAGAACTGCTAGCCATTACCATGGCTAGCATTTTTAATATTTAATACGCACTGCACTAAAACTACAAAAGGGTTCCAGGCTGTTTCAAATTGACCAAAAAATTTATAAAAAATTGTCTCTGAAGAATTGTAATTCTCAAACAATGCAAGCTGGGAAGTCTACTAATGCTAGTTTTGAGTCTTTAATTCCATTGAATTCCTAATTTCAAGTGTAAAGGCTTCAAATAAAAAAAAAACAAAAAACGTATTTAATAATTAATGAAAAAATATAAACTCCAGTTACAATGGTTTAAACCGTGTTAGGGTGCATTGTTTTCGTGTATGCATACATGGCGGTGCCTAAAAAAAAGGTACATGTACAAAAATGTAGCTCCAAATAATTCACATTGACAGCAAGTTACATTTTCATACTTGAAAGTACATTCAGTACCAGAGTATAAAAACAAGGCACTCAAAAGGAGTCAAAGTGTCACCTGAAGTGCAATACATTGTGATCGAGTTCCCTCCTTCTGGTTCTACTCCCGTGCGTTCTGGCAACTTATGGTTACATTTACCAGCGATGTCCCGATTCCACTATTTCCCCAGACTGAGTACACGTACAATACTGACCTCTGAGTACTCGCTGATTGGGGTACTACGTGCTTTTGCCTCTAGAATGAGTTGCTAGACAGTAAAATCCTCATCAATCCTCATCGGTTTTTTTACACCAGATGCCCGTCTTGCAGCTACCCTTCCATTTTTTATCTGGGACTGGGATCATGGTGGCCCTTGATAGTTGGGCGGGGCCACACCTGGTGGGGGTGGCATTCGGGGCCACACCTGGTGGGGGTGGCATTCGGTCCCAAACCAATACCCTACCCATTGAGTCTCCAGGCCCCAAGACGTGGACTGTACAGTCTACGCAGGAATATGAAGGTAAAATAATTGTAAAACACAGTGTACTTCAGGTAACACTCTAGTTACTACAGTATACTTCAGTATGACATTGTTGCCAATGTCACTTGCAAATAATAAAATATTTTTAAAATATTCTAGAGAAACACGAGCATGTTAGTAATACTCCTACCTGTGACAGCTAACGTGTCATCAGGCAGTTTTACAAGTACGAGTAAAGGCAGGATCAGGTCACTTACTCACATTATTAGTGTTAAAGTGCATGTTACAAGATGTATTATTTGTTTATTAGTATTTGTTTTGTCATTGCAGTAATTTCTGTTTTTTTACTACTGTGAACGCTGAGTCACAGCAGTAACTCCAGAGGAGAGTCTGACCAGGTGCTGACCCACAACTCTTCTGGGTCATTCTCACAATCCTTTACAGGTAACAAAGCCATGTCACCATGGTTCCTCCACAGGGTAAAAGTGAGGTAACGTGAGAGTGTGTGTGGTACAAAGCTCAATTCTTTATGTGCCGATGAGTGGAGAGGACACATGGACAGAGATACGGCACCTGCAGCACCTGACTGACAGCATCTCTAGCAACACACACACACACACACACACACACACACGCACAGTTCACTTAGAAGATAAGGGATTTAGGAAAGAAAATAGGATTTGAAGTAGAAGTCACCAGCTGTTATTAATTCAACTTCTAGACCTACAACTTTAATATCCACCAAAAAAACCATTTTGGTTGAAAAGTGAGTTCATTCCAAACTCCCTCATATTAAAAATAAATTGTACCCACTATATTTTTAAAGCCTCAACTTCCTTCCCCCATTCACAGGAAAATATATGTCACAGCTGGTATCCATGGCCAGAACCAACATCTCATCTGAGTCAACCTCCCACACCCAGGTCAAAAGGTAAAAAAATAAATAAATAAAAATAAAAATCTTCTTTCAGTCCGTCCCTCTCGTTTGCTTTTTTCACCTTTTTGATTTGTTTTATTTTACTGTTTCTCCTCTGAAACTTGCATAAAGTGACAAAATGAAGCTTGTGTAATGATTCAGATTAGCATGGTAGTTGTTTAAGTGTTAAAATACACACAAATGTCAACAGCACTGGGCTGTTCCACCACGTCCCCAATATGTGAAATATCTATGACATTTAGTTTGCTCTTTGAATTAAAACAAGAAACAAAATACACCAGAAGAAACCATGTGTCTTTTAATGTGGGTGGTTTGACACCTCTCTGAAAGAAGCACAGAGCAACGTTTTTATTATGATATAGGAAACACTTACGGCACATTGTGGTGTAACAAGCTTCCTTTGCAAAACATCTGTGTTAGGGTCTAGGCTGAAATAAACCACTCCCTGGTAGAATCTATAATTTGCTCCCAACTGGAGCATCATTTACAAACTAATGTTAAAGTTAAAAATTTTGATTGCATAAAAAAAACTTTAAAGGAAATTCTATCCATGCCACTACAAACCATAGTGTTGGGGTAGTTACTTTTTGGCCGGTGCCTTATTATTTTTGAAGTTACATTTGTTTGTTTCTAGCAATGAAGAGAGCTCAGCTGCTTCATCTATGTTTTTTTGTTTTTTTTCAGTCATAATGCCTCATTACTGTAGAAAGTAATTGCATGTACTTCGTTACTCCCAACAGTAGGTACAGGCATCGGCAAAACTCGCTTTAGGTATTCGATATGTTGAGTTGCAAAATCTTAGTACAAAAAAAGTACAATGAGCACAGGTCCAAGGATGCTAGGGTGCAAATGACTTCAATAAAAGTCTGCCTTGGTTTTTTTTTTTTGCATCATGCAGCGGATGATGAGTTGCTGTGTAAATACTTAACGTACTTCATGGATCCAGGCATATGGGACAATTCCAAATGAAATATCTGGGGACTAGTAAAGGACATTGTGACGTGATACGCATGAGGGGACACCAGCGTTTATTCTGTGGGCACGTTTATTAAGTGGTACAGTTTCTGAATGACTGTGTAACCCATGACGTTTTTCAAAACTGTAAATTGTTACAGCAGCTAAACTGAACGAAACAAATCCCTAACTGCAGTCTGAAAACTCAGACTCCCAGACTCCACTTTCTACCTGTGTCCTTAAGAACACATCAGGCCATGATCCCCTGCAGCCCACAGTTATTGCTCCTCAGCTAACACCTGGCTTTGCGAGCGTGTCATATCACGGCTAATCGTATTAGGATAATCGCTCCCAGATCAGCACATCCAAGCTGACCCCGGCACGACCTCATGACCCAGCCGCATCCAGACCCCACCCTCACTGTTGCTTGGAAGGTCATGAGGAGGGGAGGGGACAGGAGGGTGCACAGATATGTTCATTACCGACAGATTAGTGGCACATAGTTTGAAATTAAGTGGAAGCAACAAACTACAATGAATAGAGGGAATTAGAGCTTCTGCTAGAAATTGTAGGCTATAAGGCATCGCAAATTATTCCCCCCTTAAACCCTTTTACATCTCTGTGCCATGTACAGCAGATCCTGTAACACACAGTCCCTACTTGTGTTAAATGGACTGCTCCATCACTGCTAATAGGATTCTATCCAGATATTAGTGTAAAATCTGGTGTTTAATAATCAAACTTGGAAAACAAACTTCATTCTTAGGTTTAATTTTTTAAGAGCAGCAACACTCAAGTTTATTTTTAAAATCCACATTGCTTGAGCATGTAAATGTTTTTAACGCGATACACCTACTTAAGATGTTGTCCCATCATTCAGTGTCCGTTATCAGTTATTTGGCTGTGGCCGATGGATTACGAAGATAATTAATATTAAGATAATACATGATTTCAATGAGTGTATGATGAAAGCGCTTTTAAAAAAAAAAAAGTTTGGTCACCTAGTATTTAGCTATAAAAAGGTTCGATGGATGGGTCAGCAATGCAGAGAATAGAGTTTGAACCAACTGTTTGATGGTTGTGTTGTAACAAGTAACATGACGGGAGTCGTGATGAATCAGTAGATTGAAGCAAAAGATCGACATTTAAAAATGTTTTTTAGTATCTAACCTAACCCTGGTGTCTTTGTGCTTAACCCCAAGCGAACCCCTATGTTTTGACAGTTTTGACCATTAAATTGAAAAATTCTGGGGAAATGGCCAAAGCTACTTGAATCACATAAGACAAAGAAAAGAAAAATAAATACATTTAAGAATCTTGAAGTCAAAAGACTTTTTTTAACGAGTAAATGGTTTGTTTCAGCTCTGAAGTATTTGTTTTAGAATGAAAAAAGTTATAGCTACGGCACTTTTGTTGTTCAGCATCGATTTCTCAAGTTATTAACTCTGATTTCACCACTAAACTAATAAACCCTCCAGCATCAAAGGAGCCCTCTGCAGCAGTCAGCTGTTTTTGGCTGAGCGTGCCACAGCACTGTGTGGACACATTATGCCAAATCAAACAATCACTGGCTAGAGGCTTCATTCATTTAGGACCCGAATCCACTTCTGCTGCCCCATCGCCTCCCACCATTCCGCTTTCTCCTCCCTCTTTTTCTGCTCGCTATCCGGGTTGAGGGAAGGAGGTCAGGGGGAGGTTACTCAAATACAGTGAGCTTAGACTTTCCGCGCTGTCCATTAACTATCAAAACACATTTGAGCGCAGGCCAAGACGACAGCGCCCTGCTCCGGCTGCCATTGTTTTTCTGCCTGTGTTAACGTTTGATTTTAAAGATTTATTTATACATGGGAAAGTTGAGCAAGCAAGTTCATAGTCATGACAGCTCTGTATACAGTACATCAACACAAGTGGGCAGCTCTGCTTGGGCAGTGAGGGGTCTGCAATTCAGGGCGTCAAGCTGCTATAACCATCATTGATTATCATTCTTGTAAAAACAAATTTTCACTCAACTACACAATCTATTTTCCTCGTGTTAGTTTTACAGTTGGGTGCATCCCCCGGTGAGTCAAACTAGTTTTGCTTCCCTTAACATATTTAATGCACATTCAACTACCTCAAATGTTTCTTCGTTCATTTAATAATAGATAAATTAATTTAAATATAATTCTTCCATTTTTACACACTCCTTGATGATTTTTGTTACATCTGAAAATGAAAGAACATTTGAACTAGCTGAATGCTGCATTATTAATATGTTAGGTTTAGGGTTCAGTTTGCTCCCCCCGTACAGTTAAATTACATTTGGGGGGGAGGAATGCAAACTTGAGCACCACACTGCATTAAATTGAATTTCTTTGCGACATTTAGAAATTTTTATTTTTTTTATATATTCTTGCAAATTCTCCCCAGAGTTGTAATTTACGCCTACACATCCGAACTCAACTGCTCTTACACACTGCCGTTGCTCATTATCCGCGTTGCCTATATATGTACTGCAGTTACATTCAATAGGAAATTGAATTACCAAACCCATTTATTAACAGGGAACATAGATGATACTCTTCGATAGGATCGTCTACTAAATGATATATCAATAATTAATTGTACAACAAAGCCTAGGTGACACTGGTGACATGACAATCCCACCCCATCCTCTGACATAAGCCGTTCTTGAGTTGATGCTACTCGGAACTGTCTTCTTCGCTTGTCAAAACACAGTGGACCGGTTTAAAATTCATAAAAGTGCTATGAGAGAAGACCTGTCTCTCACACACTCACACCTGGAAGATGCCCTGCTCACTGAGCAGCAGCAAAGGGCATTACAGGGGTGGGGATGAGGAAAGGGCCAGCACTGCATCTGCCCTTGTGCCTCTCAGGTTTAATCCTGCCAGACCAAGACGGGAGCACTCAGGGGTTGAACAGCCAACTCTTCAATTAGTGGACGACCCTCCCTGCCTTCTGAGTCACAGCCACGGAACTGTACGTCCTCCAATTTATTTTTGTTAGTCGCGACAAGGCAAATTTCCCATGAAGTGCTTTTGTTTGCCTTTAAGATTATTTTTAGCAATTGCATTTGTTGATCTCGATAAAGATACAGACAGGAGATGCAGGGGCATGCAATCCATCACTGCTGGTTACACAATGCAGAGTCTGATCCAGGTTGTTACCTTAACTGAGTCGGATAGTCCAGAGGCACCGAGGGCCTGGTGGAGAGATAAAGAGTACATACTCATGAGATGTATGCGCTTATCTGTCTCCTCAGACCCTCAACCCCAACAGCCATAACACTAAATGTGGCAAATGGCGGCCATTTGTCTCCATGAGTCAACTAATGGAGGACGACAGACTGTGGCCACTGACAGGTTTATATTGGTAATATTCTGTCATTCCTTTGAATGCATTAACGTTTTCACCACAGGCCTTTTTAAATCTTTTTTATGGACAGCATAAAATGTCAGATCTCACCTAATACATCTCCATATGAGCCCTCTAAAGTTTCTTTTCCCCATGTGCAGACAGACATGCCGTGCTCCCTGCGCTGTCCCAACTTCCGATCTCTCTAATGTTTTTCAGTCATAATAAATCTGGCCCTGACTTTCTAAAGCAAACAATGCTGTGGGGACCGAGTCCTCCAATAACACTTTGTCAGTTCCAATCAGGCCTGAAATATGACTCAACTGTCTGTGCCTCCCCCTGCTCAAAGTCTTCTCCTCCACCCCCATTTCCTCTCTTTCAGTTTCTCCCTCGGCTGTCCTTTCCTTAGGCAATGCAATCTCCTACGCGTCTGCAGGAACACAGCTGCATGAATTAAGAAACTAACTATGCGAGCACTTCAGAGTAAACACAAAAGCCTGAAGTAGTCACTACAGCAGCTATAAAAGGTGGATTAACACCACCTCATCTAGCTGGAGCAGGTCTGAAACGATCAGATGTATGATGTGGCCACTGGAGATACATTTTTGTGCTTGATTGTAAATAAGTGTGTATTCAGTTTCACCTGAGATTTAGGACCTTTCAGCCCCCATTATTACTTGTCATTTCTGATGTTTTGTATCCAGATCTAATTTCAGTCCGTCTTGAATACTTCTTGGTTGCATTTCCACTTTGTCATTTCATCCAAGTACAGTAGAAATTTAGGCCCAACAATGAAAACTACTCTCAGCATTCTCACCTACTCTCTTCGTGGTTTGGCAACAGCACAACTGAGGAGAAACACAAATGCAACAGTGAGAACAGATAAATGGATCATTGTTACCTCACTGCCACATCTGCAGGACATTTGCTGTGTGCGCCGAGCAGACAGCATCATAAATGACTCCACACATCCACTTGATGACATGTTCCACACTTATGCAGTCAGGCAGAAGGTACAGCAGTATCAGAAGAAGAGCTGCGGGGCTGTAAAATAGCTTCTTTCCCACAGCAATCAGGCTGCTAAATCAGAGAATGTGAAGTGCACAGGTTGAGTAGTGTTGCCTGAACATTTTTCTAATTTTATAAAAATATGTTTTTATTACTATTAGCTGTACATATTACTTTTGCACTGAATTCTGAATGGTGGATGTATGAAACAATATTTTTTATGACAAAGAATCAATCAGAACTAGAAAAATGTGTCCACAAATATTTGGCCTTATAGAGTACTATTTTGCAAGTTTCTACTATCCCTAGAAGTGATCTGTAGCAGAGTTTCTCTCTATTGGCTTGTGGTGGAAAATAAATAAATAAAAAACTTCCTTATAATTAAAAAAAAAAAAAAACGCCTTGAAGCCCTCCACCTTTGTAGCTACAGCTGAGTGAGCTGACCCTGGATATTTATTTGTTGTACTCCTTTTAGTGTGTTAGCCCGTGGCCATGCTAATCAGAGCTGCCAACCACCCTCCCCTCTCCCGCCTTGAGCCCAAACCCTCCATCCTACACGGAGACTAAGGGAAGCCATCAGTTGCGATGCCCGGTCGAGCACAGAGCGAGCGTGTTCTCTTCACGCATGATTAACGCTGTTGAGAACGGGGGATAGACCACCTCAAAGAGAGAACTGCTCCGACTTCAAAGTGTCGCCATTGAGAAAGAGGCTCTGTCCGTGTGTGTGCCCCCTCCACACACACACGCACACACACTAAACTTAATATAACATAGCCTCAAATACCCTTGTAAACACACATACGTGCACACACTCATACAGGGAAGTGTAAAGTGTGCTTTAGGGAGGGTTTTAACCGGTATGATTGGTGAATGATTGACTGGTGGTGATGGAGTGATTCAGTGTCAGTATCAGCTCGCGTCATGAACATATTCCCTGTTTGCATATCAAGATCTGACTGATACAAAAGTTTGTTTAACAGCTGATAAGTTGTTTTTGAAGTTGACTGAGCACAACACAACTAAAAAACATCATCATTTATGTTCGCGACAGTTGCTTGGTTTTGAGTAGAACCTGCAGAGGCTTAAATCCTGGATCTACTAAGTTAGCAACAAGAAAATGCTACAGTGCAAACAGTAATTTAATCTAGTGTGATGCACCCCAGGACGGAGTACTTAAAAAGTCCTATGATTAAGAATTGAGTGAAATGACCCAAGTATCAGATGGTTAGATTCTCTTAAAGGACATGGAAATTACTTAGTTAAACTGTAATGACATAGTAGTGTTCTTAATTACCGCCAAAGGCACCAACTGGTGCGTGTACTACTTTTTTGCAAATAATTACACAGTGCAAAAGCCTCACAATTGAGAAGTGTTTAAAATGTGAAGCCACAGCTTTCAGTCTTAATTTAATGTGTTTACGAGGCAGGAAATGGTTAATGTATGACCGTTTGTGAGAGGAACCAACTACTGCGGTAAATATATTTAGATCCAGCTGTAAATGAATCCCAATAACAACACAGTCAATGTCACTGCATCACTCCCAGCTCATTGTAAAAATATATTAGCAAAAGCACTCATTTTACATTGTAGATTATTCAAAATTACAATTCAACGTTGCATGTGACCATTTTCCACTATAAAACCAATTTGATTACACACAATTGCTATTATCCTCACTTTTCTCTCTGGGGGATAAATCTGCTTTTACATTTGGGGCTCACTTGTGACCACTGTTGATCATGTCCTGACTAAAAAAGTGAGCTCAGATAGTCATGAGCGTATCACCTGCCCCACATCCTTCTCCTAATAAACCAGCATGGGCAAGCTACAAATCACATTTTACGCTAAACTGTGCTGCCGTGTGACCAGAAACACACCAGGAGCTGAACCTCCAAAACTACAATTAAGCAGAATGTGCTTCATAAGGAAGTTGGCAGAAACACAGATGCACACACACACACACACACACACTATCACAGGCCTGAATTCTCTTTACAGGGTGTAGTGATGAAAGAAGGGGTCAACTCACATTTCCTAGAAAGCTTTAACTAGTGAGGCGTGCCAGCTTGTGTGTGCGCTCAGCAAGGATGCGGAATTTGGCCCGAGGCTCAACAACTGACGGTGCTCTC